>NW_027466517.1:6540000-6552500 GCF_050575085.1 Anarhichas minor | reverse complement strand
TACTGATGTAAAGGACCTGAATACTTCCTGCACCACTGCTGGACACCGTTTTAGAAAGTCCAGAGTCAAGTACCAAATGTTTTACCGGGGTTTCATTACCTCTCACATCCTGGAGAGCAGCTGGCAGGGAGCAGACCTGGTCCTTATTCTGACACAGTTGGCTCAAATGCTCAAAGGTCATCATGGTGGACATACAGGCCAGGTCCCTTGGAAAGATCTATAACAAAAGAGCAGGTCGCTATCAAACACAACCCAATAGGCCATAAAACATCGTACATACAGATAAGCTGTCAGTCAACTGAACTGAGAATTAGACCACCCCCCCTCCATGTCCCCCCTCAGCTCTAATTCACAGTGAATGAATGTATGGACGGACTACGCACTGCTTGAGGGATCTCCTGGTACTTGAGACCCTGGAAGTGGCGATGCTGGTCCATGCAGTTCATCACGATGCCGCTCTGCGGCTCCACCCAGCACTCTGTCACAAGGTTGAGCTCCGTGTCCACGTCTACGGCCTCTACCTCGGTGTCGTTGTCGTCATCAGTGGAGAAGCTGGAGGACAATGACACACAACGGACATAGGTCTGACAACAGTACTTGGTGCAGTGTTCATAAAGGAGGAGCAAGTATTTAGACCATACTCGAGTTTAAAACCACAATGTGTAGCAGCGTTGAGGGGTTGAGACCAAGTCAAGACCAAGACCAGTGCGAGTCCTACTGCACGACACACTTAAGATAACTTGTGGAACATGCAAACCACAGACACTCCTCAGATTGATCTGAAACATACACATTTCCATAAAAACACCTGGAGATTCCTCTTCATTCAATGCAAGACACACTGATCCACCTAACGGTTTCACATATCCTGCACCAGTTTTCACCAAGATTTTACAACTGTGGTGTTCAGAGTGGCTGTTTCTCCATCTATGGAGGACTGTGAGTATGTACTTGGCCGCTGCAGAAGCCCTCAGAGTTCCATCCTAAAATAACGAGTTGTGTGAAGGTGATTACTGCCAGTCTCACCTGTCCTTAGTAGATGTAGAGTGAGGTGGGAACAGGATGTACTGAACGATACAAGAGTGTCTCTCTCTGTCCGTGTCCCCTGACACACCCTGAAAATAGAAAAGAAATGAGTAGTAAGTAGACCAGTAGTCATACCAAACGCAACTGTACATAAACATTCCAGCACTGAAGATGAAGGTGCATTTAGTGCCGCCTCACCTTCATTGGCAGCTCGATCACCATGTTAACGATGCCCTCTCCGCTGGCGGCAAAGTGAAAGCCTTCTGAAATGCGGATCCTTCACGGACACAGAGAGACATTTTCAGGCGACGCACTCCACAAAGCTGCTTATCTCACATCAAACCACCACAGCTGCTACGTCTTTACGTAGCATTGAAGCAGCGATAATTCATTGTGATTAGCTGCAGTGATGAAATTAGAAACCTCAGGTCACATTTGCCACCAATCAAATGTTGCTTCCTGGAATTGTTTTGCTCATCATTTTGAGCAAAACAATGTAATCATTCTTTTAAAACGACAGAAAAAGGAAAACGTTTTCTGGACAAAAACTACAAGAAAAAAACACAAATGAAGTGAACTCACTCGGAGAGCATGGACAGGATGTGAGCGACCGCCTGCATGGCCACGGCCGGTCCTTGGCTGCTCTGCACGGCCCACACCCAGCGCTGGTGGAGGAAGTACCGGGACAGAGAGGCCAGGGTGGAGGAGGCCATCCGGTTGGCCGCCATGCTAAGGGGGACGGAGCTGTTGGAGGGCTGAGGGAAGTTCTCCATGTTGAAAATGAAAGGAGTCCTGAAATCCAGCGGCAGCTTCTCGTACCTGCACAGCATCCGCGGTTCATTTCGTTTAAATGTGTCCACTTTTAATTGAGGCATTCTGACACTGCAAGCGAATGCCCTGCTGTCACATGCACTGACCTCATGAGCAGCTTCTCCAGAGGCTTGTTGAGCACCACCACGCAGGGCCTGTCTGACAGTGCCGCTTTGGGGGCGGGGATGGAGGGAGACTTGGACGGTGACGGATGACCCACAATCTTCCTCTTACTCTTGGGGGTCGCCTCTTTGTTCTGAACGCGTTGAGGGAAGCGAAGTTTGAGGATCTGATCTCGCAGCTCGTCAACAATCTGATGGAGGGCACGAATGTCAGCACAGGTTAGCTCAGAAAACATACAGCAACCGGTTTTTCAACGTCTGTACAGATGTGGCCGGCGCCACCTCACCGTGTTTTCATTGATTGGCTGCCTAATTGATGTAGCCAAATGTCCGGGACGTTTTTTACGCGACACTGCTTCATAAAGTGCTTTTAGCGGTTTTAATCTGCGGGTCTGTTTGAACCTCTGCGGTTAAAAACCTCCTGAACGATGAACACTCATCTAACCAGAAGAAGCTGACTGAGATGACGACAACAACTCCCACGAACCCACGCTAACTTCACAACGACTCCATGCTCCGTCTTTTGTTATTGTTGGGATTGAGACAGAAAATGACATATTGTGTGTTTAACTTCAGTAATACCTGCTGAGTTTTCACTCCAAGAAACAGAAGACCACTAAATCTTAACTCAAGTTGCATTTATTAACCGTTACCAGAGCTTCCAACTGCATCTCCTCTAACCAATGGTCCTCATCTGCTGAAGACTGTGAACAAGCTGGTAAATCTCCTTTGAGTTAAGATTGTTCGTCAAATTTACTGTTGTTACTCCAATTATCAATACATGGATGTCTACTACTGTATCATGTTCTGCACTCATCTTTAAAGCTACATTTGCAAACAAGATCCACTAAATAAGACAATATTCTGCTAAATACAAAGAGAATGCAACACGCAATCCAACACAAACTACAACATAACCACACTACTACAAGCTGGAACCTCCTTATCCTCTTCACAAAGGCAGAGTCATTGGTTTGGAAGTGTCCCTGCACTGTGATAACCTTCTGCAAGTACAGTACCTTGTTTCTGACATGAGCTGGTGTACCAATAGGGAAGCCCAGACGCAGAACCATGCAGGGCGTCTTGGAGATGAGGCGGACCAGGTAGAAGGAGGTGGGAGGCTGGTCCGACGAACTGTGGAGACACAAATCACTGAAACCTTGTTATTTCAAGAACTAAATTATTGTTAACAGATATGATTTATATCATTTAAAAGCCTCAAGGTAACACAAGATAAGTAATTGATATAGTTTTGGTGGTAGAGTATTCCTGTAAAGGCTGTGTTCACCCTGCTGAGAACACAGTTGTGCGGGAAATATTTCCAGTTGAGGAGGATTTACTTTGAGAACTTTGAAAATTGAAGATGCTAAATAATGTCAGAAATGTCAGCTACCACCAGCTCTGATCCAAAAGCATCCTCTTTGTGTCAGTATCCAGCACATAAAACAACGAAGGTTTCCTCCAGCTCTTGAGCCCATGTGGTATTTCCAACTGCTGTCTCACCTGTATATGAGTTTGACATAGGAGTATCCCTCCACCAGCACGAAGCTGCTCCAGTCCCTCAGCAGGGATGTGAGGGCAGAGTGGGAGATACGACACTGAATGGTGCTGTAGCGTCCATTGTTTCCAGCTGTGTGCAGGTGTTTGGGGACAGGCCTTGAGGGACAGAATGATGAACGTAATGAGGGACGGACAGACCAGGATGGACATATCCAAACAGATATGGCAGATATTAAGGCCAAACGCAGAGTTTTCTCACATGTCATGTTCAAGGAGGATGGCGATGCGATGCATGTGCAGCCATCTCTGCCAGAAGTTGGCATCCATGGAGAGGACGGGCTTCCAATAGGAAGCAAACTGGGACTGAGAGGAGTCTTTGGATCCACTGTGCTGCAGGGACAGGACCTGGACAAAGAGGAGACCATTCAGCCGAAGGAGGAACGCAAACAGAAGAAAGGCTGAGAGGATGCATTGGTTACCCTGACCTGCCCTACACTGTCTTTGAATCAACAGACCATGTCTTTGGTAGACTATGAACTATTTTCCACTGCAGCTTCGAGCTACAGTGTGTAGAATCATACACTTTGGTGGTAGTACCAATTAATAATAATTGACATTGCTTTATTCAACACCAATACACATTTGTTCCCCAAGGTTAACGCGTAAATGTAGGTTTTTGGGCGATAGCCTCCTTTCCCATTGCCAGTCGATGAGAATTCCTTTCTGTTTTCTGTGTCACAATTTGACGTCACGAATGCGTGGGTGGCCAGTTATGGCTGCATGGATGAAACTACCAGTACACTCTGAGAACATCACCGCCACTCAGCAACTGCTCCTCGGGCAGACAGCTTAGTGCATTTAAATTTGTTTTGGCGAGACTGTAGGACGCGTCTTGTACGACGACTTTGGGCTGATTGTCTGCATACATCACTGCTTGTTTTTGAGTTTAACGACGCCTTACGCCTGGTGTCTAGATGGGGAGTTAGCCCATTGTGGGTTGTATTCATTCAATCACACAATACAGTAGTGGTTGTTGCAGACACACCTGGCAGAGATCTACACTCTACTGAGGGCACTTTTCTAGTATTTAATATATATTTACTTCTACGTAACACATAGCATTGCACTGTAAAAAATGTAGAAGTTAGTGGGTGTTAGCGGGTATATTGCCCAGTGGGAACGGGATCATAGTGGCTTTAATGGAAGACAATACAAAATACATAGTTTTCATAACAAAGCTCACAAAAGCAAGCTATAGGTTTAGTTAAATCTGCACTTAGGAGGAGTTCTATCAGACCAAACTGTCTAGGAGTTCTCAACATGGTTAAGAAGGATCAATGAAGGTCTGCACAGTACCGGAGTAGTGGAGCCGGGGGGGATGTAGAACAACGGAACTCCGTTTTTGGTGCTCTCAGGAATCATGTAGTTCTCAGGGATTGAATTAAATGATTGGAGGTGCACCAACATCTGATCAGTCTGGTTGATGCTGGAAGAACGCAGAGCAACACATTAAATATAGTATTAAAAGAATTGCAACCAATCTTATTTAATGTTGGACACTATGGTGTCCTTCAGACAGGTGTACCTCTGCAGTGTGTTCCAGAAGCGCCGGATGACGGATGTGCGGTACGGGCTGGTGATGGGTTTCCTCTGGGTGCAGCTGATATCATGCAGGATATCGTAGCTCCCCTCCATCGTCACCTCCACCCTAGTGGTTCTCTTGGCGGGGTCCAGCGGCCAGGAGGCGGCTGCCAGGTACTCGATGTGCATGTTGTGTTTCCATAACAGCACCAGCTTCACCTCCAGCTGAGTGCCACCTAAAGAAAACAGAACTCGGGTCTAACGGTGCTCTGTCTTGATGAGCTGCTGTTCAGATTTTGTGAAGAGAGCGTTTTACCTTTGGTCAGGCTGATCTCTCTGATGGTGTAGCCCTCCCTCAGTCGCACAGACACCACGCTGATTAGATGAGCATGGACTTCCTTCTCTGTGTGCTTCTTCCTCCTCATGACCAGGGCTGGGTTCCCGCTGGCTGACACCAGGTGCTCATTGAACAGTTTGTGCTGGGAAACTACAAAACAGGGAAGTAGTTGGTATGTAGGCCTATTTATTTTCATCATCATAATCATCATCGTCAATAGCAATACGCCTATGTTGTATTACATTTTATCTCGGAAATAAATTCAGTGAAAAATACCATAGAGTAGAAAAAATATATATATAAAAGTTAAGTTTAGAAATTAATTCAAAATAGACTCCATTGGTGGGATAATGGCCGTAAAGTTCTACATTCTTCCTTCTATTCAATTCATCTAGATAGGTCACATCTGAAATTTAAAAAACACACCAGAATTACCACCAAGCAGTTTTATGGCTCCACCAACCAGTCAAGTTGGAGTTTACATCCATGCCTGTCCCAAATGTCACCATTTTATCTTATTAGACTTTTGTGTTAAATTGTCAAAATTAGCATATACATTCTTGACTAACTTACCATTAATGACTATTGTAGTTAATGAGAACCTAGGAAACAGGTACCAGTATGTTTAAATCAATAAATGCTGTCTGTGTTTTTACTCTTAGAACTTTTAACTCTTTCAAAGTGTGTTTTCAGTTCATGAAAGTTAATTGAAACATTTTGGTTGCCTAAAAATGACTTGTTCAGCATGCAGTTATACTACCAACAACCAAAAGATGGAGATGGCAAAAAAACCAAGATGGAGACGGACCAAAATCAAAAGATGGAAAAAGCCAAAAACAAGATGGAGACGGCAAAAACCAAGATGGAGATGGCCAAAATGCCAAACTCAAGGCTTCAAAACCGAACGTTGTGGTGACTACATCCACTTCTTATATACAGTCTATGTTTTGGGGACCGAAGAAGGAACTGAATAGCCCTTGTGTTGCGCCCTTCTACCCCTCAACGGGGGCGTAACACCTACACACACTCAATTTCAAGACTTCATAGTATGCATAGCTAAGCTAGCTGTCTCACCACATAAGTACTCGGAGTTCATGGACTCGGAGGTGTTGAGGAAGGAGTAGGTTAAGAAGGCCTTGTGGTAGGTGTTCATCTCCTGGCTGTTCAGATCCACTTCAGGACAGCTGGGCAGGTATGAGCCAAAGGTGGCTAATGAGATGAACTTCATCAGCTCTACATTGGGGATGTAGCCAAAGCTGCAGTCATAGGAGTACGCACCGCCAACCTGGAGAGGGATGAACTCAAAGAAGAGCAGTCAGAGGCTTCAGTACAATGTCTCCTTCATCCAGGATCAAGACTGTGGAGTCACCACGTCGACATGCCAAACACTGACAACCTGTCTCGAAAGAAGAAGCTAGACAAGTAACAATGTTCTGGTCTTTACCTGCACAAAGGAGCAGGCAATGGTTCCACTCCTGAGCTGGTTCAGCAGGGTTTCACACACGGCCACATCAGGAACACTCGTCACTCCATCTGTGATTATGATGATACCTGGAACACACACAAGTTCAAAAACTAATTCTTATTGTGATGAAGTCACGTGAGGTGCTTCAAAGGTGTAAAACAGTGTTCATCACACCAAGATGACCAAGACACGCAAAAGGCAGACTGAAGGATATGACGATGTTTCACAACAGGTTCAAGTGCTTGAATTACATTTCATAGGCCATTTTTATTATTTTCATCTTTTATAATTTTATTTTATTTATTTCTTAGTTTATTTTTAACGTATCCAACTGTCTCACTGAGCTTTCTGTTATTATTATTGGCTGTCAAAGCACTTTGTGAACTCTGTTTTTAAAGGTGCTATATAAATAAAGTTATTATTATTATTTGAAGCATATTGAGACTAACACTTCTAGTCATAACACAATCAAAGACGGGAATTTCATGCAAAAATATTTAGCTTTATGATATAGTGGGCTGAAAGCTCAACCCACTGCAACTTCAGAAAAGATAAATGAAGAAAACAGCTGCAGCAATTTGACAAGAGCAGCATCCCGAAGATAAATGCTGCAAAAGGGGGAAAAACAACACAAGCACATGCAGACACATGCACACTGCAAAAAAACACAACACGACTAAATACAGACACAACACAATAAAACATGGTTACATAATAACAAGAGGTAATGAACCCGCATTGCAGATATTTGCTATTATAGCCCATCATGAGCAGTTTGTATTCTGTGTGACTTGCAGCGTGTCTGTATTTGGTCGTGTTTTCTTAAGCTGCAGTGTGTTGAGCTCACTGAACACACTGGGGGGGGGGGGGGGGGGGGGTTGTTTCTCTTGCATTGAGTTCTTGTAGCTTCCTACCTCTCTTGCACAAGTCTATGTTTACTTTAGATTCATGTATATTTGAGTATACTGTATGCAGGTAAGCGTGTGTTGGTATACATGCGAGTGTCTTTGTGTACATGTACATTTCATAATAGCTGTGTTGTTTCTGGTGATGCAGGAGTTGTCCAGTCAAAGGCCTGGTTGTTAGAGGGGTTTGGACTCCTTCAAAGTGCTTCTAGGAAACAACTCAGCAAGGGAGGAGTTCCAAACCACGAAGACCCCCCCTTGATTGAGAAACTAAATGATAACTTTGGGTTCTGAAGGACAAAACTACCTGCGCTGGAGTTTGGGGGCAGCAGCTGAAGGGCCAGGATGCCCTGGCGCACCATGCTGACCAGACCCATATCAGCTGACACCATTGAAATGCCTTGCTTCCTGTGGGGCTGGTCATCCAGGATGTTGCTACTGGAGCTCTGGACTGGCTCCACAGACTGAAAAGCACAGGGAAAAAATACATTGATATATATCGTCATCAACACTGGACACTTTGATGTTATGCCACGTCCACACTACTCCATTTCCATATGGAAACACACATGTTCTGCTACGTTTACACTGAGCGTCCACACTACGACGGCGTTTTCCAGCACCGAAAACGGAGGAGTTTGAAAACGCTCCCAAGGACGGATAAGTTTGAAAACTCCGGGGTTGCCTCTTCGTGTGGACGGTCGAAAACGGATACATTCAGAAACAATGACGCCCACACCCGCTTTCACTACTTGATTGGTTCTTAGCAGTCATGACGTGTCCTTCCCTGATTCGTCACACTCCTATCACGTGACCCTTACCCGGAAGATCACAAACAACAACATTGATTACCGATCGACTACCAGGTTAATTTAACATGAACAACTGATTACAGGTGTTGCTGACCGTGTTGTCTTTACTAGCAGCTGTTGTGCAGTTAAAGTCTATTATTAACCCTAACCCTAACCCTAACCTAAACTAGATTATAATTAATTTGAAAGCTTGGTTCTTAGTCTTTCACACCCAACGTGGAAAACAATACAGCCAGTTATATTTGTTATAACCTGTCTTTACTAACAGGCCATGTACCACAGTCCTTCAAAGTAGCTGTAATTAAACCTCTTCTTAAGAAGCCCACTCTTGATCCAGAGGTGTTGGCCAACTATAGACCGATCTCTAACCTTCCCTTCCTCTCTAAGGACAACTGATTACAGGTGTTACTGACCTTGTTGTCTTTACTAGCAGCTGTTGTCCAGTTAAAGTCTGCATTATTACGGAGGAAGCAGCTGTTATTGGAGCGATCAGCGAGCGGCGTGACCAGCGGCGTTATCAGCCCTACGGAGCGGCCTTCTGAAGTCACGTTAGCGGCTTTAGGGAGGGTGATGGACACAAAACGGAAGACTTTCCTTTTCTTATTAATGCTTATTTTGTTCTGCACATCTATTGTGAAGTCCACAGATAAAATGTAAAGGAACTAAAGCAGTAAATGCTCTCCAGTAGGACAGATAGTTAAGCCACCAGCAGAGCTATGAGTGAGAACAAACAACAACGAAACCAAGGGAACAAGTGAGAGACGTGTGTTGACCACATTTATGGACCATAATCTAGTAAACCTTTATGTGTAAGTGTTGATTTTAAAGTGAATTTGATGTGTGAGAGAGATAAAGAGCAAGACCTGCAGTTAAGTCTGCAAAATAAAACTTCTAAAACGTTCCATGAACTGTGTCTATTTGAGTTCATAGAGGAAGATTTTAGAGAAGATCTTAAGTATCAAACACGACCGTTCATTATTAAAGACTACTTTATTACTCTGTCCTATTTGTTTTAAACTTACTAACCAATCTACTTCCTGTTTACACCGGCAACCATCATGCCCAGTGTACGTGAAGAGTCATGGGATATTCGTTTTCGTATGGACGGAGATCATTTAGAAAACGCCGCGTGGACGGAGATTGTTTTCGTTCCGTTAGACTCCTGACACCAACCAGTAAAACTACTGACAAGGCGCATACAAAGGGAGGCAGTCTCTAAATTGTAACTGCAACCCCCCCACTCCACCCTAATCTTGGAGTTCCACTGAAAGTGCCACCACGCAAAATTTGCCGATATTGAGTTTTGGGGGTCCCTGTTGTCTATGACCCCTGTCAAGGGTACCAATAAAACACAAGCAAAGGCACAAAGTCCCATAAATCAGGGCACAATAATAAGGGTTGCCAGGTTGAGAAAATGGCAACTAATTCTTGTATCCTGACATCTTTGAGCTGGATGGGAAATGATACAGCAAAGCATGTACGACATACACATGACATGTATACGTATGACACATATGTATTACTGTACAGTATCTTAATCACTCAAAATATAAGGTGACAAAAAATTGCGACATTTTCCATTTCAGCAACCAGAAGCTAAGGCCTGGTTGCCAGCGTTACTGTTGACCCCAGTAAATAGTTGAAAAACGATGTAGGTGGCATATTTACTCACTATATGCCACTGTTGTGAGTGTTGGCACACCCACGGTAACCAGCGGCAAGTGGCAAAGACAATGTCGTGCTTTGGCTAACTGTTCACACATCACAACTGCTCTTTGTCATTAAGATGATGGCGATGAGACACAGGCGGAACATAGTTAGGACTGCCCTCTAAACCATGACTTGGATCATCAGTGGACGAGCCCACAAGGCAACACAAATCCGGTTCAACTCAAGGAATTCTTGTTCCTGGTATGTCAGGCTTCATAACAAAGTTGTTTCTTGAGCTGTGATGCATTAGGACACAGGTGTCAAACTCAAGGCCCGCGGGCCGAATCCGGCCCGCCACGTCATTTTATGTGGCCCGCGAATCCACCAGGAAAAAAAAAAAAAAAAAAAGTCCACGAAGAGAAAAATTGATGCAGAGGGAAGAAAATGTAATTTAAGATGGGAAAGCGAATACATGTTTGTGCTTCAAGGAGAAAAACGGGTCTGTCTTCTGTGTTATGATGCGTGTTGGTGATGAAGGATACAATTCACGTCGGCATTTTGACACCAAACATGGAGCTAAATTTAGCCTCCAAGAAAAACATCAAATTGTCCAAGAATTAAAAGGCAGAGTGCAATCACAGCAGAATATATTTACAGAAGCTACAGCCCAGTGCTGCTAAAGGTATGTGAGCAGGTGAGCTCTGACCAGATACAGACTTTTACAAATGTCAGTTTGTGAAGAAACACCATCGCAGACCGAGTTCAGGAACTAGCAGCAATCTAACAACACAGCTAGCTAAGAGACGAGATACATCATCTATCAATGTTTGTAAGAGGCTCAAGGCAGACCTGACCTCAGTGAGGAGCTCTTGGATGTAGCTGCCATGCACGGGACGACGGCAGGGCGGGACATTAGTGATGCAGAGAGGTGATAAAAATAGCTTTGAACAAAGTTAATGTAATAACTTGTGTTTGATGATATTTGTCTTTGATATTTTCTTTAATAGTTTGATCTTTGATAGAGTAATGTGGGTTTCTTAACCCTAAATTAAAATGATTGATGTTATAATAACAGAAATGTGCTTAAATATCATTTTACATTTATATAACTGCATGTACAATATTTTTACACTTGAATAAACAATAATCAAAAGCAGAGAGAGTTATTTAACAATATGTTAGGAGTAGTTACAGTTATACAGTCTTACAGTTACAGCCGGCCCTTTGAGGGAAACCATGATGCTGATGTGGCCCAGAGTGAAAATGAGTTTGACACCCCTGCCTTAGGACATCAGAATATTAGACAGGCAGCACCAGTCAGCAGCCAGCTAATCAGAGTTGATGGAAGTATAGGTTTGCCTCTGGGGTTATCGGGAGGTCACCTCCCATCAGTGTGTCGGTATGAATCAGACCTACAACACCTCCAGAAGGCTCCAACCTAAAGACTAAGAGATCTAGTAGATGTGTATCCCTTAGACACGTTCCTTCTACCTAAAGGTACCTTGTTATTTCTAAACTCTCTACAAACGACAAAACATTAAAGGAGAAGACGGGCATTGTTCTGTATTTTTCTGAATGTCAACAAATCTCCAAAAGGAAACCAACAATGAGCTCTATAACAGTCAGTCTCTGACTTCCCTACTCTGTCTGTGCTCTCTGCTCCAATCCCATTGAAGATTTGCATCTTTAAAACACATCATAAACACTATATTTATATGAAAAATAAAAAAGGCTAAATGATTTCCTAAAACACCTGGCCACTGAATTTTCGGCCACTGAAAAAACAATTTTTAAATCAAAAATGACTCAAACGGGAGGATATAGTGCATTTGTTGGGGACTATTTTCAGAAGCGGATTAATCCACATTTCTCTGGTGAGTATTTGTGGCAGCAGGACGTGTTTGTAGGATTGAGTCACAATAAACGACACAATGAGAAACATATCAAATACCGCCAGTCCTATGCAATAAGAGTTTAGATACATTCACAATATTAATAAGAAATGATTCATATGAAAGGATATGCTTTTGGTGAGAGATAGACTTTGTTTAAATGAGATCGGTTTCCTCGTCAACATCTTAAAATACAATGTAAATACTGTTGGTGAGCACTTGCCTGTTCGTGCTGCTGATGGAGGACTTCTGCGATATTGCTCTCCACTGCTCTGAGCTGCTGGTAGATGTGGTGCAGGAACTCATCCAGGTCCGTTCTATCAAGCTGACAGCCCTGAACCAGAACCTGCAGGGGGAACCAAGGCTGTCAAAATGACTGCAACAACATCTGGGTCAGGAG
>NW_027466517.1:6517500-6532500 GCF_050575085.1 Anarhichas minor | reverse complement strand
TAAGAGACACACAGAGAGACACACAGAGAGAGAGACACAGAGAGAGAGAGAGACACAGAGAGAGAGAGAGACAGACAGAGAGAGAGAGAGACAGACAGAGAGAGAGAGGGAGAGGAGTGTGTGTGTGTGTGTGTGTCTCAGTGCCTCTGTGTGTTTATCAACATCACTAATGAGCTCATATAAACACCTGTGTGCTTGGGTGCATGTTGGTGATTGGAGCACCTGTGTGTTAGAGGCTACTTAAGAGAGAGAGTGAACAGTGATTTCCAACAAAACTACCTGTCAAACATATGCCCTCTATACCAAAACCATGAGACTAATCAATAAAATATGGATACCGTCAGAGAGATAAGACTCTGGCAAACGCGGAGATGTGTTTTTATGTTTGTGGTCTTAATAATGTGAGCTCAAGCGCAATATGCAAAACTGGTACCGTCTGCTTTCTTTGAGAAATTAGTGGTCAGATTTAACATGGAGTCTAATGGAGCAGTTGGTTGGAGTTCATGTCGCTCTGCGGCTCTTTGAGCCAAATGTGTAAGTCCGTTGGATTGCACAGACATCTGTGTGCGACAGCACAACATTTCCAAGCTTTTTGGCCAAAAATGGTGTACAAAGAGTAAACATTGTGGGAGCTGGAGCAATTTGTTTGGAAAAATCACAGAATATTTTCCTGCTCCGCTCCACTCTGACAGTTATGCTCTCACTCTAGCTCTTAACGAGCCGTGCAATACACACCCATTATAAAATCTGAAACAGACCCAAAATGTTCCTGAAACTTAATCTGTGACTTCATGAAAACTGTGCTAGCTATCAAAATGTCCCTTTGGCTCAATAAAGTGCAGCGTTTTGTCTACGTTTTAAACTTTGAATCATGTTTCTACGTTAATGTACGGCTCGTCAATATGGGCCCAAAGTTAAGTGTTTTTTTTTTTAGCTCTCTTCACGCCGAAACCCCATTCAAGTGAATGGAGAAATTTTGCTCCGTTTTTGGGGATTTTCGGGAATTTTCGGGAAAACCGCTAGGCAAATCTCTCCGGAAAATAGATAGCACACTATTCCCGATCAGGCCGCACGTTTTGATGTATTTTTCACGCCGCTGTTGGCAACGCTGTGTGAGGAGAAGCGCGCCAAACTTTTGGATAAACCTGATTCAGTGTGGCTTTGTAGCACAGGCAGTGAAACTGCCAAAGCACACCGACTGTAATCCTGCGGGCTTAATAATAATAATAATACTAATCTTTATCGAAAAGTTTGGCGCGCTTCTCCTCACACAGCGTTGCCAACAGCGGCGTGAAAAATACCTTAAAACGTGCGGCCCGATTGGGAATAGTGTGCTATCTATTTTTCGGAGAGATTAGCCCAGCGGTTTTCCCGAAAATCCCAAAAAACTGAGCAAAATCGCCCCATTGACTTGAATGGGGTTTCGACGTGAAGAGAGCTAAAAAAACACTTAACTTTGGGCCCATATTGACTAGCCGTATATTAACGTAGAAACATGATTCAAAGTTTAAAACGTAGACAAAACGCTGCACTTTATTGAGCCGCTCAGCCAATCAAATATGGGTATTCTGATAAGTTTCCTGATTCGAGTGACATTTACACACACCGCGACACAAGAGGGAGAGACGAGGAAAGACATGGCAGAGCAGGACAATAGTCATGTAAGCTGTAAAAGATAAAACATAATACAATCTCCAAATGAGACAGATTGCCAGAGAAATCAGTCAGTCAGTCTCTCTCTCTCTCTCCACACATGATATTCAAGGAAAGATCATTAGACCTCCTGTCTGCCTATCTCACTCACTCTGTCTCTCTCCCTCTCTCTCTATCATACAGTCATTCAGGTCTTAGATATTTTTAGAGGACTTTTCCCCTCTCACCCCCCCCACCATTTCAAATTAAAAGCCCCACAGAATGAATTCTAACTGGAATGCTTGTGATGAAGCCTCTCATTTTAGTGTCAAACATTATGATTCTGTCTCCTCTCCCCCTCTCTCACCCACCCAGTCCCACCCTTTCAAAATAAAAGCCCCACAAATATAAGAGTATTAATCTGAAATGCAGAAAAGAGAGTAGCGCTATCTCAATTGAACCTGAATGACACTACCGGTAACATTGGCGTGTGTATATATTGCGATTTCTTCGGGCAGTAGAAGCCACACTGTCAAAATTTCTTTAGGAATTTTCTAGTTGAATCATACTGTTGTGTTTCTTTTTGGAGAAGATATCTGGGCATCACATGTGGGTCAACCTGGAGCCTGCTGTCTCCTGAACAGTGCTATTGGTTGATCAAACCACTTTCGACTCTCTCATCAGCCGTGCTACATAACAGCAGCAGCATACTAATGGTTGCATTCACCACTTCCAACAAGAGTGGCAAACCATTATCCTCTTTGTGCTATTGGGCCTCCATGAGGACAGGAAGAGGAAGTAAGGGGCAGCGTTAACTCACCAGTTCAGGCTTTGATGTTGGCCAGATGACCTGGTTAAGTTTACCAAGGAACCACGCCAGACGCACATTCCTAGAGATCCGATACTCCTCCTTCATCAGCAGATAGATCCGGTCAGCCTCCTCCACCTTCCCATGAGAGACACACAGTACATGTTCAGTGTACTTTGTTGCTCACTGATCTGAATTACCAAGTGTCTTGATCATGGCAGAAACATATAGCGCTTGGTTTAGCCTCAAATTGCTTTTAACACCAAATTCAATTAAAATATTTGGCAGTTCAAATTCCATCAAGTTTCCTTGCAAAGTTAAACAGCTGCACAATTCTGATTTAAGACCTTTGATGGATGTTGGTGTTCACAGTATAGCTACCCCAAAGCCACGACTAGCATCTTCTTCAATCAGATGTCTGCTTTTGTTAAGTCTTCCTGTTATAGACGATAACCCCATACGTTCCATATAGACACTAGCATGCAGTGTGTAGCATTTCAAGTTAAGGTTTTACTCAAATATGATGCATTTTAACGGGTTATTTGTAGGTGGCTCTAGTTCATTTACAGAACGTCCAATTTAATGTAATAATTATAATAACGTTACATGTTTACCTTAGCACAAACTAACCTCCCTTATTGACTCAGATAACTTGGTGCTGGGGGAAACCCGTGTTTCCCTAAAGCACTGTATGACCTAAGCTCTGTGCTAACGGGCCACAAACACAGGGACACATCTCGACTTAATGTCACGAGAGACCTAACGTGGCTCGTGTTAACTTGTTATTGCTAGCTGCTGAGCTAACGTACAGCTAGCAGAAGTCTATTCGTCCGCAGGTGTAAGCAAAGCTTTATTTTGCTGGAGACTATTCTCTTTTAAGCGTCACTTCAAACAGGACTTTGTCGAGTTCTGACTGTTAGGACGAACACGCAAATGGAAAATGTGCGCTTCTTTTCTTAACCAAATGCAACCCCTGTGCTTTCGACCGCAGAATACAGGTGCTGTTACCTCGTTGTCCTGTCTCTCTGCCATGCCGTGTATAGCATAGGGACAGCGGGGACGTTAGCGAGCCTCAGCTGAAGAACATTCACTTTGGTTTGTGAAAAAGAATACGTCCCAATACTTGTTTATCATCTGTCTTGTCAGGTGTTCGTAGAGAAGTGTCAGCTAGATAGGGTGACAGGGCATACCTTTTCCGGTCCAATCTTTCAAAATAAAACGTGCTACACTAATATGGAAACATGGGTATTTCTAATGATATAACGTTAGTGTCTTCTGGTAATGCACGCCTACATTTTATTTATGTATCATATACCTGGTATATGTAAGACATTCATTTAGTCATTTAATTATGAGCAATCACCAATATAATCCGAGATATTATTTTTTCAGAGCAGGTACATGTTTGACCTTATATATTTTTGATAGGCCTCTTGATAGGACGAGAGGCCGTTTTTACAGAGGATATTTTGTCATTGTCACCAATAGAAAAATAACAGTTATTCTTTACTTTGTATAATGTGTTACTCATAAAATGTGTGTAACCTTGACTTTCTGTGAATAACCTAGTTATATACTCTGTTGAAGGCAGCTGAGATAGAGGGCTTTCTATGTTTATACAATCAAGCCACCAACAGAAATGATGTCATAACAGTGGTAGTTTTTGTCACAGAAGTGTCTGTGTCTAAGTTTATTTTTTCAATTTTTCTTTTCAATGGACGGTATTTTGTAGCATGCCTTTTATATTCTCTAACAATATTGTAAACCATGTTGTTCATTCATATTATTTTCATGCCTTGAGGATTTTTTTGTATCTATCCATTGGTTCGACTATAAACTTTTGTTTTGAAATGACATTCATTAAACTTCCGTGGATCTTGTTTTTAACCGGCATGTGACCGGAAGAGTCACCGCTTCTCTTTTTTTTCTCCGGGAGGAACACAGATTTGTCAACTAGACAACTAACCAACTAACTAGTGAAATACACATGAACAGTCTATCGAAATACTGTACCAAGTTAACAATGAACTGATTTATACATTAGACAGTCGGACTCAGTGTAGTAAAGCCACCGTTATAGTTGACACAGCTTAAATGTGTTAAAAATAAAACATGGACCATTTGCTCAGAAAACCGAAACTACATACATTTCTCGATAAACAAACTGAATGTTGCCCAAGTGATGTACTTCTTCCCAGTTTGGCCAGTGTGCCCTAAACACTCGAAGTTGTATTCCTTTTTAGCAATTTGCCATTTGCCTGCCTTTTTAACCAAGTGCTACTCCTGTTGTTAGGGGGATTTCTTTGCCCAGAGTACAGCTTCACAGGGAGCGTCAGATCCCCTCCAATGATTTACTTATTGTAGAAGATCCATAAGGAGGAAAATCAACTTTACGCATTCCATACATTCTGTGTAGAAAAAAACAATAGATATTCAATTAAATATAATTATTGTATTACATTGTTTACTTCACTACTTATTGTAATGATATATTTACCTATCACAATTTTTTTTAAAGTAAAGGAGATCCTTGACTCAAGAAAATCAACCTATTGTCTACATAAATACTATATTAGCAAATATTTTGTCATTACATACATTGATGGGCATTCAAAAGCTACTAAAACGTCATTCATTCTTTGACAGAACTTTAACTATTGTCCAGCATATTGCTCCAACTAAAGGATGATTTTCATGTCAATTCATCGGTCAGTTCTTTTCCGAGTTAAACGATTAGTCATTTGATCAATAAAAGGTCAGAAAATAATGAAAAATGCCCTTCTCAATCAATCCAGAGCCCAAGTTGACGTCCTCGTTTGAAACCAGAAAATATTTTCACTTGAGAAACTAGAGCCAGAATTGACATATTTTTCTGAAGAAAAAACCCCATAAAAACTATGAATCAATTATGAAAATAATTGCCAACTAATTTTCTACCAATTGAATAATCGAAATCGAAAGTGCTGCAGCTCTTGTCCAATTAAAAAGTCAAGCTAGAGGAATACAGAGTAGGGTTACGAATATGATAACAGAGAATATGACAGAGAGATTGTACAACAGATGTTCCAAGTGCTCTGTTTTGAAGGTTTTAATTCGGGCGGAACTAAGTGCTGCCTGACAGGTACAACTGAGGGACTTGGTGATGTTGCGCATGATGATGACGTATGGCTACATGCGACGATGAGCTGTCTTCTCCACGCTGTTTAGCAGAAGGTACAGCCTGTGAGTTTTTAACTATTTTTTCTTGCTCCGTATAACTTAAAACATGGAGAAAAAGGGCGGAAATCCCACCGGGAAGAAACCTAAAACCACGAAGATGACAGACGGCACCGACCCCGTCAAAAACTTCGAGAAATGGAAGAAAAAATACAACAAGACGAAAGCACACGTGAAGCGAGACAGAGCGGCTCAGAAGAAGCCCGAGTGGAAGGTCGAACGGGAGTACATCGACAAGCTCGTCAGCAGGTACGGCAACATTAACGCCAAGGAGGCGGTCAAGTTCTCAGACTTCCCCATCTCAAAGAAGACCTTGCTAGGTTTGCAGGGGGTTCAGTACAGACAGCCCACGGAGATCCAGAGACAGACCATCGGCTTCGCTCTGCTCGGTAAAGACGTCCTCGGCGCGGCCAAGACCGGCTCCGGGAAGACTTTAGCCTTCCTAATACCGGTGCTGGAGTGTCTGTATCGCCATCAGTGGACCTCCATGGACGGCCTCGGTGCTCTCATCATATCCCCCACCAGAGAGCTCGCCTACCAGACTTTCCAAGTGCTCCGCAAGGTGGGCAAGAACCACGAGTTCTCCGCGGGGCTCATCATCGGCGGGAAGGACCTCGAGAGCGAGTCGGAGAAGATCCACCGCACCAACATAGTCATCTGCACGCCGGGCCGTCTGCTCCAGCACATGGACGAGACGGCCACCTTCTACGCCTCCGACCTCCACATGCTAGTTCTGGACGAGGCGGACCGCATCCTGGACATGGGTTTCGCGGACACGCTCAACGCCATCGTGGAGAACCTACCCAAGTCCCGGCAGACGCTGCTGTTCTCCGCCACGCAGACCAAGTCGGTCAAAGACCTGGCGCGGCTCAGCCTCAAGGACCCGGAGTACGTGTGGGTTCACGAGAAGGCCAAGTTCAGCACGCCGGCCACCCTGGAGCAGAGCTACGTGGTGTGCGAGCTCCACCAGAAGGTCAACATGCTCTACTCCTTCATCAGGAGCCACCTGAGGAAGAAGATCATCGTCTTCTTCGCCTGCTGCAAAGAGGTGCAGTACCTGTTCCGGGTCCTCTGCCGCCTCAGACCCGGCATGCCGATCCTGGCGTTGCACGGCAAGCAGCAGCAGATGAAGAGAGTGGAGGTCTACAACGACTTCCTCCGGAAGCAGAACGCGGTGCTCTTCGCCACCGACATCGCCGCCAGGGGCCTGGACTTCCCCACAGTCAACTGGGTGCTGCAGTTCGACTGTCCGGAGGACGCGGACACCTACATCCACCGGGTGGGCCGGACCGCCAGGTACAAGGAGGGCGGGGAGGCGCTGCTGCTGCTGCTCCCCTCCGAGGAGGTGGGCATGGTCGGCCAGCTGCAAGAGAAGAAGGTCCCCATCAATAAGATCCAGGTGGGACCTCGTGCATTCACGGCATCACACACACACACACACAGTGGGCAGGAAAGTAGAAAGTCTTTTTCAGCCTACTTATTGCATTGTATTATAGACCATTTGACACTGGGACACATTCCACATGTGTCCCAGTCCTGTCGCGTGTATGTGAATGACATCCCAAAAGCTGTTGCCCAGCAACGCAATTTGTTGAAAAGGTCTATCTCAGTTTAATGCTAAAGACATTAAACTGACATTATACAGCATGACAGCATAATCAATAGACCATAATAAAGAATTTGTCTCTGTTTAGTTATTTTTTGTAATCATGCATGTACACAAAGCATTATTTCAATAAAATCTCTTTTGCAGGTAATTTAGTGTACAATAATAGTATGCTGACGTAAGCGCTGTTTAAGGGGTCGCACTGTGTTTTGCAGCATTGATAAATAATATTAGCACATTTTAGCTGCTAGATAAGTGAGTGGAGTTTGGTACAAAAGAGAAAAGAATGTTGTCTTAAAGGTACCCTATGAGTTTAAGTGGGGGGGAAATAGAGCATGAGATACTCACAACATAGGTATCCACTCATCAGAATATTACTCCACAAACTCCTCAGGATGACTTTAATTGCCATATAAACGTATAGATTTGAGTACAACAATAAAGAGCAGCAGACATCTATATTCACTCATTTTGCTCTCTGACTTGGTTCCAGGTGAACCCAGACAAGCAGCAGAATGTCCAGCAGAAGCTGGAGGCCTTTCTGGCCCAGGAGAAGGAGCAGAAGGAGAGGGCTCAGCGGTGCTTTGTCTCATACCTGCGCTCCATCTACCTGATGAAGAACAAGGAGGTGTTCGACGTCTTTAAGCTCCAGATCCAGGAGTACGCCGTTTCTCTGGGCCTCGCCGTGGCTCCGAGGGTGCGCTTCTTGAGCAAAGCTCAGGCACAGAGAGGCGAGAAAGAGGGGCGGAGAGAGGAGGAGCAGTCTGAAGGGGAGGAAGAGCTGAGGAGCTTCAAGGCCCAGCTGAGAGGAAGCGTTCCTCAGGAGGAAAGTCGGAGCTCAGAGTCAGAAGATTTAGGCGATGACGAGGAAAGTGGTAACGAAGGAGAGGGACTGCATCTCGGTACAGATGACGACGAAAGTGACGATGATCTGAGAGACTTGGACCTGCTGACGGTCAAAAGAAAGGATGTCTTCAACCTGACGGGGGATGCGGAGAGTTCCGAGGAGCCCGAGGAGATCTCCGAAAAGCCCCCGGAAAAAGAGACAAAGTTCAAAGACGCCAAAAGGGCCCTTAAGAGAAACTTCCAACTCAACACCAAAGTGGCGTTCAGCGAAGAAGGGCAGGCCATGCAGCTGTGGCCTCCGGTCCAACGGGCAGTGACCGAAGCAGAGGAGGATGAGGATGAGGGGGCTTCTGGTATCAACATGGAGAAGGCCAGGGAGAGGCTGAAACGTGAGGACCAGGCGTTCGACAAGCAGGAGTACAGCCGCAAGGTGAAAGCCAAACACAGAGAGCAGCGGCTGAAGGCGAAGGCGGCCAGGAGGGAGGCCAGCAAGCAGCACGGACGCAAATCGGATGACGACGAGGAGGACGAGGTGGTGGCGTACCTCGCCAACCACAGCGAAGACGAGTTTGACCCCAGCACTCTGCCGGACCCTGACAAACTGCACTCCGGAGAGGAGGAGATGACGGCAGCCAAACGGCAGCACGGTGACGAGGAGGAGGAGCTCACAGCGGGGAAGAGGAAGAAAGTGAGTCGACGGAACGATGAGCTCAAAGCTCTGGACACCGGTCTCTCTCTGGCTGAGGACGAGCAGTTAGTCCTGCATCTGCTAGGAGGACAGAGCTAGAGCAGACGGGGGATTTATAAACAGTACGAACTCGGTTAATCAAGTTCTAACAACAAAGAAAACAAGAACACAGAAGTCTCAGAGTGCGAGTTGTTCACATTTGAAGAGTGACGAAGTTAAAGGTTTCGTGTTGCACATCCATAACGTCGGAGGACTCTTTAAGAGACGTGTAGTGAAGCATCCGAGGCTGACCTTTAGTCCATAGTATGGGTCAAGATCCTACAACTCCCACAATGCAACCAGTGCCATCTTTTCAATTAAGCATCCTGAAGACTTGGCTTCAAATCTTTCCGGTCTGTGAAATGAAATATACCTGACTATATAAGCAACAATCAAAGTTATTTAACATCTTTACAGGTGCAATAGACAGGATTCAGGGCATTTATATATCACACAACTATTACTGTAAAGCTGTCTGACTGAGCAGAGGATGGAGTCTCCCTCTGTGTGTAGTGCTTGTTGTGTATCTGCATGTTGGTTGGTGAGCGTGCTGCTCTGCAGCTGATGATGTCGCCCTTAACGACAGCGTCGTCATGGAAGCGTAGCCCCCCCCCCCCCCCCCCCCCTCAGGTATACACTGTTAGCTGCTAGCCGACAGGCTTAGCACTCACCATGTTGAGGCAATATAAAATGCTACCAATCTCGTATATTAAGTATTACGCTTCACTCTAATGAGCTTCATCAGGACTGTGTTGCTCAGCTTCACCTGAGTTTGTCTACATTCCACAACTCCAACCTTCATTATACCGACATTTGTAAACCCAAGCTAAACATATGAAGTTATTCTATTAAATCATTTGTATTGCTCATGTACGTGTTCAGTTTACTGTTTTGAAATGGGATTTGAGCATTCATTAGAGCTGCCGTCATGTTTTTGTGGACATTTGTAGGATTAGAAGTGATGTAGTTAATGGTGTCATAAGTCAAGAGGTTCAAACCCCGCCTCCACTCACCTGACCAATCGCTGCTTAAAGTGGCCGGTCGGCAGTGCAGTCCTCACCAGGGGGGGTGTCGTAAAACTAAATAAATAGATGGTAATATTACATAAATAAAGGAACATGAATGTTTTAGCTATATCACTACTGAAAAAGAGGAGACGGCATGAATGAAGACATTGAAGTGTAGTGCAACAACAAGATCAGGGTGTGGATGTAGTGGATCAAAGGCCACTTCACCCTATGAGCTCAGCTGTGTGTGAACTGAGCTGATGATTCTGAGTGAAATGACTAAAGTAAATTACCAAATTTAAAATGTGATTATGGCCATTCCTTCAACTCAAACTAGCAAACATATTCTGAAAACTAAAAATAAATTATAATGAACTTCAAAAGTCAAATAAATACAAATAGAAAATTCTCCACCCGATTAAATGGGGATTCAGACAGTTTTAAGTAAAGTAACTGATCCTGAACAAAGTAGTAAACATTTTAACATCAATACATTCATTTTTATACTACCCTTTGTTAATGTGCAGCCTGTGGAGTTTCACAATGAAAAGGGCTTCTTTTGACCATGTTTCATAGATTGAATGTTATAAAAGCTATGTGACGGCAGAGGCCTGTTGGCAGTTTACAACAAAGCAGATCAATAATAAATAAACCAGCACAAAGGATGATAAAAGATAATGAAACACCAGAATGACCAGATGGCCCTACGTCACAAGTGAGTGTTCGGAGTCTTTAGGGAAATTATGTTTTGTGCTCCAAATTTCTTAATTATTTATTTTTTCATCAAAGGTGTTCTTGAAGTTTTGATGTATGATTTGATGATCTGTTCTATTCTCCAGGTTTCTAAAAACCACTAACTATGTGAAGGTTTGCTTTCTGATCCACCCATCAACACATCTCAGTTGTTAGAAAAGTGTCTCTTCCGTTATCGTCAAGAGCACACGTCATCAGCTCATGACACAATGTATCCATGGGGACCAG
This sequence comes from Anarhichas minor, assembly GCF_050575085.1. NCBI lineage: Eukaryota > Metazoa > Chordata > Actinopteri > Perciformes > Anarhichadidae > Anarhichas > Anarhichas minor. The sequence continues at coordinate 6,521,677 of NW_027466517.1, read as the reverse complement.
AGCTCCCAGTGGTGTACCTTTAGAGGTGTGAAGCTGTGTGTAGGACACACGTGTCTCCTGCAGGTGGCAGTAGAGGGACTCGTACAGGCCTGGTTGCCCCTCCTCTTAGATATTTCAACGCTCAAAAGTTCCTCCATCTACAGCAGCTGTGAACTGAGTAAACTGGAGCCAAAAGTCCCAACAAAAGGAAATGTTTCAAGGTGTAATACTCACTAACTCTGTATTTCTATTTGGACACATTCTGTGTTACTGAAGAAAAGCACACATTGTGACAGTAAATGTAAACGCCTCATGCTTTCCATATAGTGTGATAATCAGGCTTCATGCAGGTCTTTCCTCCCAGTCCTATCAGGAGGTCCTGCTGTAGATTAAACAACCAAAGACAGTAACAGTCAGGATGTGACACAGTCCACTTCTTTTAATGGTCAAATAATAAACAGCTCAACATTCAGCTTAGAACTTAACTAATCTTTTTCAACACTGTGCCTAGAACACTTCAGCACCATCTTTTTAATCAGAACCAGGAGTGCTTTAGAGACCAGCTGATCATCACTGGCAACAAATAGGAGATAATAAACAAAGATATGTGATAGAACTGAAACAAAAGAAAACCAAAGATCTGCTGCAGATCATTATGAGACCGGTCCAATGGTGACCAGTGAAGGCAGTCAGAGCATGGCTCTGTACAGAGTGAGCGAGTGGCACAGGAAGTGGTCCTGCTCCATACACAGCAGCAGGTCCCTCAGCATGACCCGAGTCACTCTCTGAACACCCCGTCTGGGCAGCAGGGTCACCTGACACACACACACAATACAGGTACACTCAATATTATGCATTCTTATGTCAGAAGTAAGCAGTACTCTTCAGTGAGCTGCTGCCACAGTTACACACAAACAGTTTTTATTTTATTTTTACAGAAAATGAAAGACTGTCTGCAAATTTCATGACTAACTGCTACGAGCCAAAATGACACTCACAGCTCAAACTACATCAGACATGTTGAGTGTCAAAGTCCATTCTTGCCCTAGTATAGGAACAGCAGTTTGACTTGGTTACCATCTCTTGCCTGGACTTTCAACTAGATCTCACCGTCTCCATCAGCGAATGGAGTTTGCTTCGTCAGCTCACGAAGACTTTTTTGTCTGAAGCAGCTTTTGTGTTTATGTTAATATAATTCTATAAATAAAGAAAATATTATGTGCTTTGCAGGGCTGCACCAAATAGTTCCACGCTTCATTCACAGCATCGGAATGATGCACAGTAGTTCTGTTTCTTTGCACGTCTATTCATTCTGTTTGAACCTGACGAGTCAGCTGGTTTGTTGCACAGCACCATCTGAAAATCCATCATTGGAAAAAAAAAAAAAAGGCTGGAACCTCCAAAAACAATACCTGGCAGGTGATTGGATGATCCATCTGTCAAACTCTCTCTCTCACACACACACACACACACACACACACACACACACACACACACACACACACACACACACACACACACACACACACACCATTTGAAGCCTGTCTTGATGGATTTGCATGTAATATGTGATCCCAAGACCATAAAGGTGAGAGCAGCTTACACTCGGTGTGTCCGCCCCTACATGTCATTCTGTTGACGAAACTGACGAGTTCTATTCATTAAAGAAAGCTGCTTTAATTAACTTATTCTCGGAGCCGTTTTTGAGGTCTCTGAGCGAAAAAGCATAGCCCTACAAAACTGACCATAGCTCTGTAACTACAAGGTCGATTTTAATAATTTTTGTTGATATAATCAGATCACAACACCTGTGACATAGTTTACATTGGTCATATTGTGAATATGTTGCTGGTTAATATAGAAAATAAGACATAACACAGCTGAAAGTGAAAATATTCAGCCTCGCCTGGGAAAAATGCACTTTCAGTGATAAAAGGTTATTGAAATAATGCAGCTAGCTCCCTGAATCTTTCCCAAGTCATAGCATAACTGATCAGTAGTTATTAAAAAAAGGTTAAAGTGGAATAAAGTGGAATAAAGTTAAGAATAAGAGGTTTTAGTCAGGCGAGGCCATCATTTTCGAACCAGCTGTTGCAGCTCTTACATTGTACTTTTATACACTATATAACTATATATTTCACTTTCTTTATCACTCATATGATTCAATACATCCAAATACAGATAATAGGAATCATATTCATATTCATAACATCATCAGAGCCAGTTTTGGCTGTCATCTGTAGGATTTTCTCATTTCATGTGTGTGTGTGTGGCTGGATCTCAGCCTATCCTCGGTCGATTTCCAAAAACAACCCCTCTTTAGACGCGTCATAGGCTTAGGAAGACTCGTGCCAAGTATGGTGGTGATCGTCAAAAGATTTCATACAATAAAGTTGCCAGAAGTGACGCGTGTACCCCGGCGGAAATTTCCGGTCGCAGGCAGTCTGACCACTCGACCAAGCCCCCTTGACCGCTCTTATTCTGGAAACAAGTCGGAAGTCAACAGTATGCAGTTGGCAGCAATGACTACAGCTTTGGAACGGAAATTCCGCGACGTTATTATCCATATTTTGAGAAAACTTGGGCGCATACCCACGATTTGTTTCGGCGAAGTTCAGCATGAAGGTACGTTTGATCACACACAACGGTTTAGTGCTTCTACGGATCGTAAAACAGAAGTTAGTTACGTGTTCCGCCACGTGTGCTAATGCTATTACATGCTTTGTATGACTGGGTAGCTGTTAGCATGAGGGTACAAACATTGATTTACTGTACTCATAGCGCCGATTTCTGGCCCGGATTTGGTGCTTTTATGCCACGATATACTTGTGCTTATATGAGTAGCCTATAGTTGTCTTTGGAGTTTATAATAAGTGACTTATATGATGTTGTTGTCCAGACGTTGCTGGTTCATCGAAAAAAAAAAGTGGCCGTGTCCACACTACTGGCTAATAATCAGGCTATTTTCCGCATGTGAGTTTGAGGGGTTCTGAGCCCGAGAGCCCCCAAATTTGGGGGCGTCGTGCTCAAGAGGTTTTAAACTCATTTAACCCAATGAATCACTTTAGTCAAAGAGGATTTCACACTAAAAACCAAAGTCAACCAAGTGCTTGAATTACCATGGACTTAAACAAAGTGATTATAATAAAACAGAAATTTAAAAAAAACTAAATTCATCATTTGATAGATTATCGTGTCACATGCTAAAAGAGCTTCCACTCCAAACACATGTGCCCATCCCTCCTCTATAGTTAGCAGCTGAGGAGCAGCCTGTGAAGAGGTAAAGGAAGCCCTGTGGCTGTTTACAGGAAAGAGCCAGACAGCCGGCTCCTCTGGGTAATGGAGTTCAAAGGCAGTGGGGAGTATGTGCAGTGAACAGAGCGTCCTCATCTTTAAACCTACAGCCTGCAGGGCTAACACTTAAAACACACAGAATTAAAGACTCAATGAGCTGAACCAACAGTCTCACACATGCTGACTGTGGTGAGCTGCCTGTGTGTGCGTTAGCCACGGAGGCTAGCTACAATGACCAACATGCTGCTTTCTGCAGAGTTAGTGTCTCCTCTTGGTGCTTCATGGTTTCTACTGCGTTTATCTTTAATGCTAAATATTCATGAATGTTTGGAGAGGTCATAGCTTAGTTGAACTGCTTTTGTCTTTCATTTTAGAGGACTGATTGAAGGATGAGGAAATAGAAATACTGTAATGTTAAAACAGTGGTCAGTTACCCAAAACAGGCTTCTATTAGAGACTAACCTGTATTCACATCTTCCTGTCTAAGTTCATCTTCTCATACTTTAGTTACAAGCCTCCCTGTTTACCCGTCGTCTTGATCAGTTCAGTAACACAGCACGTCATAATCACCACTCGGACTTTCTCTTTTTTAAACAGAAATATTGTTGTCATTCACTAATTCCAAGCATTGCAATTTTTACATTCAGCGCTTATGTTGATAAAACAACACTTCCTGCACAGGTGTTCATAATGAGCTTGTAATGTTTAATATCAGCTGGAAGTGTGAGTTTACTTGCAGTCCTCTAGAAGGCAATGAATGTATGTTGTTATAGTTCGTATATTGGATTAAATCCGGAGTGACAGAAACAAGAGAACAACTCGCCCCCTGCCTTGTCTTACGTATTGTTGCTCTGCTGTTAGTTCGTAGTGGACTGTACATGTAGATTGGACCCAGCAGTAGAAG
>NW_027466517.1:5712500-5862500 GCF_050575085.1 Anarhichas minor | reverse complement strand
AGACCCTGGGTCTGATTGGTACCAAATTTGTTGTGAATCATTATTGGATATATATCATCAAAAGTTATGAAAATCTTGTTCATATCTTATTGCATTAAGAATATATGGACCAATGAATTTCATAGGGGCGTGGCCTTCTATAGCAATATATATAACTTCAAAACCATATGGCCTATCATCACGAACTCCGTAGCATATGTTCACATTGTGTCCTGTAACATGCCCTCAAATTTTCATTCCATACAACCACTAGGGGGCGATGCAGTAATACTCCCATTTCTTTGCATTTTTAAGCATTTATCATCGTTTTCAGGCATTGTACTTTAACGAACTCATCCCACAGAATTTATACGATCAACTTCAAATTTGGTCAAGATGATCTAAAGACATTAATGATGAAAAGTTACTAAAATGGTCTACTGACACTGAATGACCTTTGTTTTATGTGGCGCCCATGTCACGCACATTTCGTGCCAATGGTGGACTATTTGCACTACATAATTTCCAGTGTCACACAGTCTAAGCATTAAAAATACGTCTAACTTGTGGGCACGCTGTCTGATGGTCGCAGATATATATATGGCCGCTTCTGCCGGCGTCCCGCCAGTATAGTGCGGCAGATTAAGTCAATATTCCATTAGAATCTTTCACTTGGTGATCCAAGCACCAAATTTGGCATTAATAATGCCTATGAACTACTCTTTCAGAAAAGCCCGGTATCCACCTGAAAATCTAAGATTTTTTAACATTGGCCGTCGCCGAAAATGTGAATAGGTTTTTCAGTGTAGAAATTGAATGGCTGGACATCAAAATGTATGTATTTAGACACGAGAAATTCAATATGGTCGCAATTTTTCAAGATGGCGGCCATTTGTTACTCAAAATTCACACTTTTTGTCGTTCTTTGATCAGAGATTAGGTTTCAGCTGGATAAAGTAGTAGTCCAAGTTCCAAGTTATCTTTTCGATCCAAATTAAAATGTTTTGATTGATCTATATGAGGTGACATTCTGTTTATAAAAGAGTGACATCAAAGCACAACCAGGGCACACTGGTGACATCATTGCTGTGAGACTCAGCATGGGGTTCAGTGTCGTCTAATTAGTGTACTTGCTGTAGTTCTAGTCTACTAACTGTAGTGCTAACTGTAGTTCTAGTATAGTTTAGTGTCCCAAATGCTATCTAATTAGCCCTGTATATCTGTAAATTGCATATATTGGCATTTGCTGGCGGCCATCTTGGAAAATGGCGGCCATATTGTTTTTTCATCGTGGATACCGGGCTTTTTTGAAAATATAGGTCTTGAAGATAATTTGTGCCAAATTTGTTGCTTGTATCACCAAGTGAAAGATTGTTTCACTAATCTGCCCCACTAGTACCCTCGAGACGCGGGAAGGTGCGAGGGCCTGTACATCGCTGCTTGCAGCTTTAATTTTCATTGTATTCGTTTTTGTGTGTTTGGTAATATAACTCATGTATTTGAATGAGCTGCTGCACAATAATGTGTGAAATTAAATAAAAATCTAATTTATTAAAATCTAACTTTTGTTTTGTGTAGGTTTTTGTTCTGGACTTTCCTCCGCGACTGAACGTGGAGAAGGCCTATCAAGACTCCATGAGACAGGAGTTTCATCATGTGGCAGCACGGAGGGGTATGTTTATCAATACAGTTATATGTATAAGGAGTCATACCTTCTTTGGTAAACCGATTGAATCAGGATTGAATCAGGATTTTCATAATATTAATTGTAGTTTTGTAATTTACAAAAAAATAGTTACAATATGTTGTAAAAAAAGAGTTTAAATATACGTATGGATATTTAAATAATTAATTATGTTTTTTTAAGGTGTGAAGCACTTTACTGTTGCTGACCATTTTCCACTGGACAACCTGGAACTGTGGAGCAGAGATGGCGTAAGTATATGCTGTTGTGAAATGGCAAATGGAAATGTTTCATATACACTTCTCTGTTGTGATATGACAAGAGATGTATATTGAGATCAAAGCATGTGTTTTGTAAATTAACTTGTAATTACTTTTTGCAGATTCACCTGAGCGATACATATGGGATGCAGATACTGGTGCAGTTGCTGTTTCAGCATGCTTCTGATGTAAGACTATCTGTAAATACTCTGTCTTTTAGTGAAAGTTTCCTTGCTTTAATTCTTGTGTTATATGATGTGTATGTATGTAGGTATAGTTTGTGTTTATTCTGTATGTGGAGCATGATGTTACTGTGTATATAGACAGCTATATAACAAATTCATATTATTGTTCTTATTATTAGCAACTCAAGACCCCCCCAGCACCAGCACCTAAGCCACAGGTTTCTCCCAGGCCATCTCCGCCAAGAGTCAAGCCGAAAATTGTTGTGACAGTAGAGGTCATCGTACCACATCGACCCGATCCCTCTGAGTGGTCACTTGTGTACCCCCAAAATGCTCCCAAAGCTTAAAAATAAAGATCAGAATAATAAAAAACCTGACAATTTCAATAGGGCTTTCGCTGGCCCGACGTTGTCGGTGGCTCGGGCCCTAATGAATCATTTCTTTTTTGCTTTTTAGGGTATTTTGGTCAGACATATTGTAGAAATATGCTAACGGTGTTTACAGGCATTAAAGTATTATGCACTGTAAACCCGAACGTCCAAAGTAATCAAATAGATTAAGTAGTGTATACTCAAAGTTTTAGGAAAAGTTCTACTAACTTAATTATGTCAAGTTGGTGTAACATGTTCTTCCTTTTAAGTAATTTTAACTAATCATTTTTGATTAAATGGAACTATTTTGTGTATAAGTAAGCATAACTTAAAAACATAACTTAAGTACAACTTAATAGAATTAAGTAATTACATGCTAAGAATGATAAAGTCCTGTTATTTCTATTGTTTCAAATAGGGATGATTTAAAAATAAACCTAATTTACATGCTAAAATACAATAAAATCTCAAAGTGCTTCACCAAATAAATAAAATCGATCATAACAAATAAATTGCAATCATAGCATATTAAAACAGTAACAATTTGATTGGAGCAAATGGTCTGAAATGCATTAGACATTAGTGGAAGTTTAATCAGTTTAATGTAGCCTATATATTTTTAAGATCAAACTGAGTTCCTACACTGCAAGTCCACATTCTCTGTAGCTTTTTGCGACCGTAATCAAAGTGCATTATGGGGATTATGTAATGTAAAGTTGATATATGTAATGTATGAGCTATTATGCCATCGCAGGGATCAACATTAAGAGCCAGAATTTAAGTTATGTTACAATCAGCCAGTTGCCAAACCTTGAAAAAGTAAAACAATAATTTAATTTAAATAATTTTCCAGACTTTGCTTAGCGAGCGACGTTACTACGTCTGCTCCACTCGCTGAGACTTCAGTCTTCTCTCCCTGTGTCTGTCTCTCTACTTCAGTGGTGGCTGGTTTGAACTCGGAGATGCAGATGTTAGTGGCGGCTAACGGCGGCTGTCTTTTTCTCAGTCAAACAAGCTAGTTTAACACTAGTGGAATACTGTCCTCGGCTGTTCAGAGATGCACCGTTAAGTAACGTTAGCTAACGTACGCTAGCTAAAAACTGAAGACTGCGGTTTAACGTTAGCTAAGCTACGTTCGTTAGCTAACTACTCTAGCTAACGAACGTAGGTTAGCGCTAGCTAACGTTACTTGACGGTGCATCTCGGAACAGCCGAGGAGCACTAAACTAGCTTGTTTGACTGAGAAAAAGGCGGCTAACGAACGTACGCTAGCTAACGTTACTTAACGGTGCATCTTAAAACCGCAGTCTTCTTTTCAGTCAAACAAGCTAGTTAAGTCAAATACTGGCCTCCCGTGCTTCTCGGCTGGTCAAGGAGTAGCGCCCGGTGTTTCTGCATCAAACTTGCCGTCACTCGCGTCTCTGTGGCATTTCTTTTGTTTTATTGCACGTCATTCTGTTCATTCATTTTTGTGTAAACCTGGAATTTCTGCACAGTTGCAGATAAAGATTAGGCTACACTATTGTTCTGAGCTAACGCCACCAAACTTCAGACAACAGGTTTTGTCAAGCTAAGTAAGTTATTCAAGACATGTATACCGTGGCAAATAAAATGGCACGTTATTGTTAGACCCTGCATGGTAAATACTAAATAGCTAGTAATTTACAGTGGTGCTATTGAGACTTGCATGTAAGCTGCATAAATGAAATGTTCAGATATGCCACCAAGAAATTTATTGACAACTATGTTTATGTCAGTGCATTATACCAGTGGTTCCTAACCTGGGTGTCAGGACATCACAGGTTGTTGCATGGGAATCACACGTGTTGTGGGAAGAGTGCCTAAGTAAGAAATATCAAAGAACTGCACAGAAAAATATTGTTTCAAGAAAAAAAAAGACAAACTGTGATGAATAATAATTGGAATATGGCATAGCATTTGCATCAATCTAAAGCAATATATTGCTCATCTTCTATTTGCCTGTTTGATCAAAATAAAACGTTTTGCCGTATTCAACTCAACAATTCATGAATGTGGTCTGTACATAAATACCATCTTTTCTGTTTTAAAAGTTTCAGATGGTGTTCTAAACTTTGTTATTTTTTTCTTTGCCTTTTAGGTCGCTGGTTCCAAAATGATCTGGAAGTGTAAGTTGTGCGCAGCTTCTTTCACCTCCAGAATACAGTTATTTAGACACTATAGGCTGCAGCACAGCCACTATTCCAGAATCAGCCCTCTTCCATGCCTCTACACTGATTGCATTTGCACATTTCAGACACTTAATGTACTGAGTACTCATTTGTCAAGATATCATACAGCAGAACCTAGCCGTTGTACAGCGCAGAGTCAGGAGCATGTGTTATTTAAATGCCCTTTATGCACATTTCAGTAACCCTTTTCTAATTCAGCCGTTTTCAGTCATCTCAGAAAGCATTTGAAAAATCATATGGGCAGTGACGTGCCCATATAAGGATTGTAGCTATAGCACAAATGTGTACTCCTCGTTCAATTCTCATAAAAGTAGAGAACACCAAGCAGGTCTTGCATCTGACTTTCAAACTGATATTGTCAGTGAGGATCCTCATAATCTTCAAGCCAGTATTTCTGAGGAAACTAGTGATTTGCATGAAGAATGCCCAGGCCAGAGCAGCGAATTGGGGAATGGTGATCAGTGTGACACTGGCAGTCTAAGAAATCAACTTTAAAAAAACGTATCTTCCTTATTCCTAAAGATGCAGGCTATCCTCCATGTCTCAAACACAGCTACTCAGGAAATAGTAGACCACTTGAATCAGATCTTCTCCTTATCTGAGCCGTTGATCAAAGAGGCAGTTAATGACATACTGCAAAGAAATGGTCACAGTATTGCAGAACCTACACTGAGTGAAGTTGTTGCCGCTGTCATGGACTGCAATGTTCTCTCTACATCAACCTCTAAAGGTGCCGAGTTGAGTTCATCCAAGCGCAGAAAAACCTTTATTGAGCACAACTATCCTTATGTAATGCCAGTGGAGTATCAGTTGGAGCAACCTGGACACACCAGCATGTATGTTCCTATCCTTTCAATGATTCAAGAGTTGTTTAAAAACACAGACATTCTTAACAAGATTACTGAAACAAATACTGCATCTGGTCAATATGTATCATGCTCCAATGGCTCTCATTTCCTTGAAAATGAGTTACTGTCAACAGGGGGTCTCATCCTACCACTCCAGCTATATACTGATGATCTTGAAATTTGCAATCCGCTTGGCACATTACGCAAAATTCACAAATTTTGCGCTGTATATTGGGTCCTCGCTAATGTGCCACCAAAATACAGATCAGCATTACATGCTATACAGCTAGCAATACTGGTAAAAGTGACAGACCTCCGTAAGTATGGATATGCAGCTGTACTTGCTCCATTGCTGCGTGATCTTCATACTCTGGAAAAAGACGGTGTCTTCATCGAAAGAGTTGGTCAGAATGTCAGAGGCACTGTCTTTTGTGTTTCTGCTGCTCATGGATTAGGTGGCTTTGTAGAGTCATTTAGAGCAGGCCATGTTTGCAGATTCTGTATGGGCTCAGTTGAACAGTTTCAAGTAACTGAAGTCAGAGAGAGAAAGTTTCCTCAGAGAACCAAAGCCAGCCATGACCTACATGTGCAAACTGTTCAAGAAAGTGACATTTTGCGCATCCACTTTGGTGTTAAAGGTGGCTGTGTCTTGCGTGAGTCCCTGAATTACTTCCATACAATCACAGGGTTTCCTCCTGATATACTCCATGATCTTCTGGAAGGTATCGTTCCCATGGAGCTTTCTCTTTGTGTTAAAGAGATGATCCGGCTGAAGTACTTCACTTTGGAGTATTTGAACAACAAGATTACATCATTCCCATATCAACACACTGATAAAGTGGATAGACCTCAGCCACTTCCCAAAACGTTTCTTTCTCGAGGAACGATTGGAGGTAATGGACATGAAAATGCCACTCTGCTCCGACTTCTTCCATTGCTTGTTGGCAGTGTAGTACCAGAGGGTGATGAGGCATGGGCAGTTTTGATGGAGTTGAAAGAGGTGGTAGAGTTAGCATTGTGCCCATCATTTACTGATGAAACCTTAGACTATTTTGTGTGCAAAATCAGTGATCATAGACAGGCATTGCTAGAGGTTTTCCCTGAGGTTAGACTCCGTCCTAAACATCATTATGTGGAGCATTATCCCGCTCTAATCTAAAGTGCTTTGGGCCACTGCTGCACGTTTGGACCATGCGGTTTGAGGCTAAGCACCGCTTTTTCAAAAGAGTGGTGCATGACGCTCAAACCTTCAAAAATATTTTGAAGACAATGGCAATCAGACACCAACACATGATGACATATCATCTTGCTGCACCATCATTTTTCAAGCCAAAAACTCAGGCATCCAGGGTTGACTCTGTTCTGGTTTCAGCTCTACCAGAGGTTGCTCAAGTACACATTAGAGAACAAACAACTAGTGACACAATCTACAAGACATCAAATGTGACCATTGATGGCACAGACTATGTCTGTGGAATGTTTCTGTCTGTAGGAGTCAGCGGTGGACTGTCTAAATTTAGCAAAATAGAACAGATCTTCCTTGTGAATCACAACGTATCTTTTCTGTGTTGTGATTATGACTCCTGGTATGTAGAACATATACGGTCCTATGAGCTGTCAACTGCAGACACAAGCCTGTCGATCCACCTGCAGTCTGATCTGAATGATACAGTCCCTCTCTCAGATTACAAGATAGACGGCTTGCTGCTGCTGACCCCCAAGCGGTTCATTCAAGTGAGACAGAACTGAGTTCAGGTAATAATGAATGGTTCTTTTATTTATCAGTTATTGTGTCTTTATTCACTCTCTGTTGAATTAAGCAATTTATAAGCTGTACTCTTTAACAACCTGATTTTGTCTTTTCATTAGCACAATGGCAGCTGCATCCCCACAACCAATGATTCTTCGTGTTGTTGAGCCAGACCAGGCTAGAAAATTAAAACTCAGCTCACGTCCAGCCTCTGTTGATGCACTGATCAACATTATAAAAGAACAGCTGGAAATCAACCTTGACTTTGATTTGCTTTACGAAGATCCAGACTTTGAAGGGAAACTTACTTCCCTTGCAGACATTGAGGAATTGCCACAAAAAGCTGTTGTGCACATCTCATTTTCACAAGACTCCAGCTCTATTGGATCTACTGTTCAACTTTCAGATGTGTCATCTCCAGAGCGTCTCAGCAGGTGGCCTCCAGGTCCTTTTCCTGTTCCTACATTTGCATTTGATGTTGAACTGAATCTTGGAGATGGAAATGCGGAATATGAGAAGAACAACACACACCTTAAGTTGACAAGAAGCCTAAAGCACGACATTTTAGAAAAGCTTGCATCTGCTATATATGGTTTTAAGGCTTACCCAAGTGATAAAGAAATCGCAAAGGCTGCTGAGGCTCTTGTAGCCAAACATCCCTGCTTGAAGGAAGCAGGATCTGAGACTGGCTGGAATGTGTCACAGCTCAGTTACTTCTATCTAGCCTTTTCCTCCTTTCACTCACCTAATCAGTTCATTCAGTGCACCTGCCAGTCACACTCACCTCATCAGCTCATCACTCTCACCTGCTCACTCTGCCTCTTCACTATTTAAACCCCTGCGTCACACACACTCACTGCCAGATCATTCGTTGCTTTCATGCTCAACTTTCCCGCACTCACCCATGGACTGATTCCCTGTTGCCGACCCTGCCTGTCCCGGACTACCTCGCCTTGCCCCTGCCCTGGAAACTTACTCAGCCCTTCTGTCCTTGACCCGAGAAACCTGTCGTGGATTCTGCCAGAGAATATTCTGCCTGTCGTGCGTTGCTAATAAAGAACTCAAAACAAACCAGTCCGGGTCTTGTCGTACTGCTCCTGGGTCCTAACTACACCCGTAACAGTACGATCTGGCCACAACATGGATCCAGCAGACGACGCCACAGCATGGGCCCGGCTCGAGGCGATTGAGGAGGCGATGCGACGAACCCAGACCATGGTGGCCACCAACACCGCCGAGGTTCGCCAAGACCTGGCGAATCAGAACCAGGTTCTCACCACGTTGATAGACCAGGTACGACAACTCACGGCAGCCACAGCTCCGGCCAACGCGGCTGCTTCGCCGCAACTCGCTCCGGTTCAGTCGGGAATGGGTCCAGCAACATCTACGGCGGTCTCGGAGCCCCGGGTGGGGGAGCCCGAACGCTACGCCGGGGATCCTGAGGGTTGCAACGCATTCCTAACGAACTGCTCCATCCTGTTTGCGTTGCAGCCCCGCACTTTCTGAACTACCCTGAAGACGCCAGGGTAGCGTTTACCATCAACAACCTGATGGGGAGAGCTAGGCTGTGGGGAACGGCGGAGTGGGATCGTCGTACTCCTGCCTGTGCTTCCTTCCAGGCCTTCTCCACCGAGCTATGCAAGGTTTTCGGGGCAGTTTCCAGAGGACAGGACATCACCGGAGGGCTAATGAGGCTCCAGCAGGGCCACCGATCGGTCACGGACTACGCCATTGAATTCCGGACCCAGGCTCTATTAAGCTCATGGGGAATGGACGCCCAGTGTGACGCATATCTGCTCGGGTTAGCGGATTACATCAAGGATGAACTCATCTCGATCGAGCTACCCACGTCCCTAGATGGACTTATCGAGACTACCTCCAGAGTGGATCGCCGCATCCAAGTCAGACGGCTGGCAAGGCGCCGGGGACAGCCAAGTCAAGGGCAACAGTCTTGCTTTCCTCGCGCTACGGCTCCGGATTACATGCCGACGCAGCCGCTTCCTCAGGCGAGCGAACCCATGCAAGTGGGACGTACTGGGCTATCCACAGAGGAACGAGAGCGACGCAGACGGGGAAACCTATGCATGTACTGTGGTCAGGCGGGTCATTATGCTTACAATTGCCCGTTAAAAGACCGGGCTCGCCAGTAAGGAGGGAGGTACGGGTGAGCCGAGCTGATTCTCGATCCTCCGCCTGTCAACAACCACTTTTCCACGCCCAACTACTATTAACCGGGGGCTCCCATACTATTTCCACCTTCCTGGATTCTGGAGCAGACGCGTCCATCATGGACGAGGACCTTGTTACCCAGTTGGGAATCGACCGGAGACCTCTTCCACAGGCTGTTCCAGCCAGCGCCCTGGATGGTCATCTTCTGGGAACGGTGACTCACCAAACCGTCCCGGTACACATGCTGTTATCCGGTAACCACCACGAGACCATCAGTTTCCACATCCTGCAAACCCCTCACATCCCCCTCATTCTGGGATAGCCCTGGCTGCGTCGACATAATCCGCACGTCGACTGGACTACGGGAGCTTTTTGGGGTTGGAGCCAGGCCTGTCACCTAGTCTGCCTGAAGCAAGCCGCCGTTCCACGAAGTGCCGCGCTCTCCAGGTCCACGCCTGAACTTACGGGGGTTCCTGCGGAATACTTGGACTTTAGGGAAGTATTCAACAAGTCCAAGGCCCTGTCTCTGCCTCCTCACCGTCCGTATGATTGTGCCATCGACCTCCATCCTGGTACATTCCCACCTAAGGGGCGCCTGTATTCCCTGTCAGCTCCTGAAAGAGAAGCTATGGACAAATATATTAACGACTCCCTGGCTTCCGGTATCATACGCCCCTCGTCCTCTCCCACAGGGGCTGGATTTTTCTTTGTGGAGAAGAAGGACAAGACTCTCAGACCCTGCATCGACTACCGGGGCTTAAATGAAATCACGGTTAAGAACCGCTACCCCTTGCCACTCATCGCAACGGCCTTCGAGCTACTTCAAGGGGCCACCATCTTCTCCAAGCTTGACCTCCGCAATGCCGATCACCTGGTCTGGATCAGGGAAGGAGATGAGTGGAAGACGGCATTCAATACACCTAAAGGACATTACGAGTACCTTGTGATGCCCTTCGGCTTAACCAACGCCCCCGCCATCTTCCAGGCCCTGGTCAACGACGTGCTCCGTGACATGTTGGACCGGCACGTATTCGTCTACCTCGACGACATCCTGATCTTCTCCAAGAACCAAGAGGAACATGTGCACCACGTCCAGTCCGTGCTTCAACGCCTACTGGAGAACTCCCTGTTTGTGAAGGCGGAGAAGTGCAAGTTTCATGTTCCCACGGTTTCATTCCTGGGATATATTGTCTCCCAGGGCAGCATCCAGATGGAACCCGCTAAGGTTGCCGCGGTCACTACCTGGCCTGTTCCAAGCTCCTGCAAGCAACTTCAAAGTTTCCTGGGGTTCGCCAACTTCTATCGGAGGTTCATCAGGAATTACAGTGCGGTCGCTTCCCCACTCACCGCCCTCACCTCCTCCAAGACCCCTTTCCGTTGGACTTCTGCAGCTGAAGAGACCTTCCGGAACCTGAAGTCCAGGTTCACTTCTGCACCCATCCTCCGAGTCCCGGATCCTGACAGGCAATTTGTGGTGGAGGTGGATGCCTCCGACATAGGAGTTGGGGGTGTCCTGTCCCAGCGCTCGGCCACTGATCAAAAGCTCCATCCCTGTGCCTTTTTCTCGCGACGGCTTTCCCCCGCCGAGAGAAACTATGACATTGGTAACCGAGAACTACTAGCAGTGAAGCTGGCCCTGGAGGAGTGGCGGCATTGGTTGGAGGGGACCAAGCTCTCATTCCTTGTTTGGACCGACCACAAGAACCTGGAGTACATCCGCACTGCCAAGAGACTAAATTCCCGACAGGCCAGGTGGTCGTTATTCTTCACCCGGTTCCACTTCACGCTCTCCTATCGCCCCGGTTCCCGCAATGTCAAGCCTGATGCCCTTTCCCGTCAGTTCCAGGGGGAGGAGGAATCCACCTCTGGCTCCTCATCCATCCTCCCTGCCTCCTGTCAAGTAGGCGTTCTCACCTGGGAGATTGAGAAATCGGTGAGGGCCGCAACTAGGGGTCAAGCCGGTCCCAGCGCGTGCCCTCCTAACCGCCTGTTTGTCCCTTCGGCCCGATGTCCTCCTAGATTCTTCAAATTGAACTGTTTTTTTTAAGTGTTGCTGTATTCTCCTCCTGCTGTTATTTCAATGTAGTTGTATGCGTTCCAGCGGATTACGAATCAGAACCTGCCCAACACATTCTATGCCGAGCTTGATCGTCATCTTCCTCGACTGATGACCTTATTCAGACAGAAGGCATCAAAAACTGGGAAGACAGCAGATGCTCTGGCTGAAATTTTAAAAATCCACGATAAACAGGTAAATAGATTATTCCACACTTCATAGGTTGAACAGGTGGAACTTCGAACAGGTTCAATGACTCAAATGAGCTTTGTGAATTTTGCAATTAGTCCACTTTTTGTTTGCCATTTGTCTGATAGCATTAAAGATGTGAACAGGTTATTTGTGGACATATGTTCTGATTGGACTGTTTATAATCAGCTTTGTTCAGTAAACTCTTCAGTATGTACAATTCTATTTTTATCTGAATAGGAAATCCATGACATCCACACCAAGCGCACTACTGTTCTCCACGCCCTTCCTGTGTATCTGCACGAGGACGTTTCTGGATTTTTCAGAACCTGCACAGTGAGTCTCCTTAAGTCACTAACAGATTCTACTGTGTATTATGTAAACCGTTCATCAAAATACTAATATCTTTTAGGACTTACCTTTGTTTAGTCTACCCATACAGTTTTCATGTATAGTCTGTTTTCTTTCTCCTCACTACAAAGGAACTGTATTGGCAAATGATAAGATGTTCATTAAAACATTTTCCTGTCAATGTCCTTTAGCGTGGTTTCAGTCTATCTCACACCACTTAGATTCTCTGATTCGTGTGTGCAGAACATGGATCTTATGTTTTTCACCTCTTACAATGAGACCCAGGTCGCCCTTGTAAAAGAGGTATTGGTTTTCAATTGGACTTGGTTAAAGAAAGATACATTATATGTCATCTGTTCTGTTCCATGTGTTAGTTTGTGATTAGTATCTCTTTTTCATTCATTCAGGACGAGTCTGATGAGCCAGAGCTTGATAGTGTTACAGTGGGCCTCCTTACTGTCATCAGTGACCATGACACAAGTCCAGTTCACTACCACCCTGTGAGAATCTCTGTCGTCATTGAAAGTGATGCCATGTTCAGCCTCCCCAGATTTGGCGATGCCTTCCTTGTAATCTTTGGACTGATCTATGCACTACACTTCAGCTACCCCAAACCACCCAAAAGATTTTACTTGTCTCGAAAGTGGTAAACTGTCACCCAAGTTGCAGACCCTCAAGAATAACTTGATGATGTAGAAACTCATCTGAAAGAAGGCTGCATTATAAAAGGCTAGTTCAAAGTTTTAAGTGAAAATGTTCTTGTAATTTCATCCAAATTGCTGATAGTTGCCGATTACAATTTATTTGAGATCTACAATTTATTTAAGTATATTGTAAAATTATTTTTTGTTCTATTTATTTTAATTTATAAATGTTTATTATTTATTTGTTCAATAGCAGATACTTCTATTACTACTTCTACCACTTCTACTACTACTTATATTACTACCACTTCTACTACCACTTCTATTACTCTACCACTACTTACTATTACCACTTCTACTACCACATACTATTACTTATTCTACTGTTATTTTTTTCTATTACTACTGTTCATATTGAGTTAGTTAAACTCAATATAATTGAGGCAATCAATTGCCTCGAAAATGTTAAGTTTCGAGTCACATCTTTTTAAGTAAACAAATTCAACATGTTTGACTAATGTGTACTTAAAACAATGAAAACACAAACTAATAAACATTGAGTTTGGTTAACATGAAATAATGTGGTTGTGTACTTATTTTTTAAAAGTTCTGTGAACTTATTCTAGTGGTTTGAAAACTTGAAATTTTAAGTCATCATAACTGAGAATAATTGAGTTGCCTTAACAGAAAACTGTAAGTCATATTAACTGAAAATATTTGAGTTGAGCTAAATGAGCACTTTAATTTAACTGTTATCAAAAGGTACAAGTAGCAAGTCATCCAAGCTTTTAAGTTCTGGAAAATTTTAAAAAAGTTCTGGAAAATTTTAAAAAAGTTCTGGAGAACTCAAAAAAATTGAGGCAATCGATTGCCTCAATTTTTTTTTGTTCTGGTAACTTATTCAGGTTTACAGTGTGTGTGCTCATTTGCAATAGTGTTGCGTGTGTCATAGAGCAAAGGTTTGAATCTCCGGGTGAGGCACGCACGCGCTTCCCGTACAAAGAAGAAGCTCTGACACACAGGTGGTTTAGCTTAAACTCGTAACTAGATGTGTTGTGAAGCGGGTTAGTCCGTGAGATATTATGTAGCAACAACAGGTGGAAAGCAGGAACAGCTTCTTCGCTATCCCTGAGAACGACTGGACTCCCACACACACAGTGGCCCCAACCCTGGCGTGTGTGTGTGAAGATAACTCGTCCCTGTGCAGGACAAGGTCAACTCCTCATGAGAATGAATAAAGAAACAGGGAAAGGATTAGGCGGGGCTCACAAAACACCGAGAGGAGAGATGCATGGACCGAGCCCTGACTTTCTGTCTGTTGCTAGGGATACTTAATCAATTCTTGCGTTTTGTGAAACCATAGATCTATGTTTTTTATGCTTTGATGCTTGACTTATTAAATTGTTAATACTTATAGATCGTCTACCGTCTTCTGTTCATCGAATGTAATTCCAATCCAAACGATCTGCGCGGGGTCCTTCTGAAGGTGGAGTCTTTTGGAGTCAGATTATACGGTGGGCTTTTTGCCCGAGGGTAAATCCCCAACAATATGCAACGCTGATTACCGTGATATGTGTGGTATTTGTTATAAATATTCGTTGGTACATAGAGGGTGATAAGAAGCTGTACATGGAGGGACTTAGGACCCAGGGGAATGTAGGTGAAGGAAACACAAAGAGACGGAAGAGACACCACACAAACAGCTGTTCACCGCTTGCTGCCTGGTTATTGTGTTAAAAATGTCTGTTTAATTAAAAAAAACTCCGTTAACGCGCAATAACATAATTATCGGCGTTAATTAATTATGCGTTAACGCGATAACGCGTTAACTTGCCCAGCCCTAATAAAAAATATAAGCCAAAGTGGTAATGTTATGGTTTTGAAGGAATTATACCATATGTCATATGCACGTCATACTGATAATAATAAAGTTGTTACTGTTAATGAAACTTTTAATTAAATGTGGTTTGTCATGTGACTTGTTTGTCTCTTGCTAGTCTCGTGAGTACTTAGTCACTTGGTAGCAGTGGCAGGACGTGCATTTTATACCTGGGCCTTCAGTGCTGTCCTACTACAGTTGAAACACCTCCTAATAACCTCATTATGATGCCACAGCAACAGGTTTCTATTTGTTTCTAGGGGTGTAACAATACACGTATTCGTATTAATACGTGGATTACGAACCGAACAATAAGTTACAATAATACTATTGCATTTGGAAAATGCAGAAGCTTAAATTGTGGGAAATATAATGTTCTCTCGGTGGAGCCACTGCGCTCAATCTGGCAACCCACCCAACGTAACAGACAAGGTGCTATCTGACACGCCCACCACGGAAGAAAAACATTGTAGCTCTTTTAAATCAAGATTGAAGACTTGTCTGTTTGCTGTTGCCTTTAATTGAACCAGATTC
Source organism: Anarhichas minor (assembly GCF_050575085.1). Taxonomy (NCBI): domain Eukaryota; kingdom Metazoa; phylum Chordata; class Actinopteri; order Perciformes; family Anarhichadidae; genus Anarhichas; species Anarhichas minor. Next base: position 5,847,391 of record NW_027466517.1, on the reverse strand, counting down.
AAGGATATTAATCAATTTCTGCACGTGGTGTTCTGGGAGGCACACTATGCTAAATTAGCTTAGCAGTAAAACAACAGCAGCACACATGCAACACTCTCCCCACAGCGTTTAGCTGTTCACTACTGATTCAAACAGGGCTAAAGCAATCCCCATTTCTCCAGACCATAATTCTTGCTTTGTAAAAGAAAACAGATACACGAACATGTGCATGATGGGATGCTTCGTCATTAACGGACAATGCATATAGTCAAAATCAATGTAATTAACACAATGACAAGAACAAACTCACAAGAACCAGTCACATATATTTATATGACAACAAAACTTGACAAATCAATCCAGCAACACTTGTCACTTGTCACATGTCCTACATAAACACAAAACGTGAAATACCCCACTAAAGAAATATTTAATTTGCACCTTTCTAGAATGTTTGACTGACTTGTCTAAAAACATTGGCCAGATGTCTTAGTCATCAATTAGTCATCAACGTTGTAACATCTGACTTCTGTCTTTAACTTGCACCTCTTTAGACAGTTTGAACAGCATGAACTGTCTGTCTGATGGATACCTTAAAAGATAAATGGGGCCAGGGCTGGTCAGATGTAGGGGGTTCAATTAGAGTTGCAATGCTATGCTGAAATAAAAATAAAAATGTATCATTTCTTTCTTTGTATTGCCCAAAATTGCTTTTAGTTTCAGGAGTTAACTACACAAAAAATGGCAAAAAAATGATTTAACTACTTGAATTATACTGCAAAATGTTATGTAGTTCACTAATCCCTAACACTTACATTTTCAATTACTGATGCAAGTCTTTACAGCAATTCTCCATAAAACCCTCTCCCAAAGACATCATGCCCTGTCACTTAATGCACCAAAATTATATTTTCAATATTACATTGATCTTAGTCTAGCTCCTACAGAGAGAGACCTTAGACTTCAATCAATAATGTAAATTAAAAAAACAAGGGCAAAGATCTACATACTAACTTTTAGAACTTTTAATTGCAACTAAAAAATAGTATTTGACTGACATTGCATATATTATTTTGTCATATACAAAATGTGATGGAAATTGCATTCAGTCTTAAAATAAGGCATTGTTGCAACAAGCCTTCATGTACCTCATGTTACAAACAAGCTTTTTGTCTCTTTTTTTGATCTGGTGCCCACATTGGCAGGATGACACCATTTATCTGTGCTTTTCAAAAATAACCAAATACCCCAAAACAATTAATATAAATACTTCTGATCTGCTGCCTCTGTGATTTTGTTGAGTTTGGTCCCTTGTTAAGAGTTCTGTGAAGCCTTTTAATGTTTTTTTAGTTCATCTAGCTGTCTCTTTTCTTACCCTCCAGAGATCAAAACGACTGTAACAGTTCATCTAAATGCAAACATCTTAATTCAACATTACTGCTGAATGTTTATTATATTGCATCCATGGTAGTTACAGCAATACAAATATGCAAGAGTGCACTTAAAAAGTTTTGCCTACCATGCCATCTTGTTATTGAGCGTTCTTTTCAGTTTCATTGTTACTATCTGCTAATGTTAAACATTAATATCTAGTCTCACATGTTATTTCTCCAAACAATGAAGTAGAGAGGCTGAAAGTCTAATTTAACAATAAGATACTTGATAGAAGTACAAAAAGGGACAGCCTCCATGTCGGAGCTGCTAATTGCTATTCTTTTTAGAACCATTTACTTGTCTGGGATGGTGGTGGCATAATGCTGCGTTCACACCAAACGCGTCGCGAATTATTCGCGCGAGTAGATTACATACAAAGTCTATGCACAGACGCGATGAGACTGGCCAAATCGCCCCAAACGCGTCAGTTGAAACAGGTTATTTTTTCCATGGTTAATGGCGGACAGTTGAGCGGCTTTCAGGGCGATAAGCCCCGCCCCCTCTCCGGCGCGATTCGCGCGAATGTACACAAATGGTCCCCGGCGAGACCTGCGGCGCGATTGACGCGAATATTTGGTGTGAACACGGCATAAGGCAGAAGCTAGTGTTGAATTAGTATTGTGGCTGGGGCGACACCATTAGGGAAGATAATACACAACAGATTTTGGTTTTGTTGTTACTTTCATACTGCATAACTTCATTTGAAGTCATATTAAAATGCTGAAAAACTAATTTATCGGTTCTGTTAATATATTGAATAATAATTGACAATACTTGTTGACTTTTAATTAAGCTTTGTGGCCACTGCTGATTACATATCTATTGACTGGGAGCAAACATCAGTGTTTAGCTGAATATATTACATTACAGTCATTTAGCAGACACTTTTATCCAAAGCGACTTACAATAAGTGTATTCAACATCGTTATGGACAGGAAACGGTGAGGTGGTGAATTCCTAACCCTAACCCTAGATTGTAAATTGAGAAGCTCCCACATATTCAATTTCATATAACACATTACTTATAGATCCACTGTATCACTAACATTCAAGCCAGCAGTGTTGTCTGTGCTTCTGCCATAACTATTCCATGAGCATCTTTTAATTTTTAAAAGATATAAGCCGACTCAAATTCCACTCAATATTTCATCAGCGCTATCACCATCACATTACAAGTACGGCACTTCCCAGACAAAAGTTGTGATCAATAAATACAAACCTGACAGGAGAATGTGCGCACCTTTATGGAAACTCTGACCCATGCATACGAACATTTTGGAGACGGGAAACTGGCGACGCACATGGTGAGGTGGTGAACTGAAGCCAGACTGTAGAAATGATATATATTTTCTCTTTATCAAAAACAAACTGATGAAATTATCATTAGCTGTAAGATAACGTCAACTAGCGTTAAAGAATTGCAAAACAGAGTGTCAATAGATATCAATAATCTTTTAATACTGTGCATATATCACGAAGTACAATCTTAGTTTTCATTAAGTGTTTGAGTAATATCGCTGCAACTAAAACAACTTTATATTCATTTATGGTTTATTCTATAGTGACAGATTATAGACATTATTAGTCCTAATCATAATGCCATAAGAAAACATAAGCAAATAAATAAATAAATAGTGTTCACCTATCAAACTACCTTTTAAAATAAAAATCATATCCACGGTGGTAGATACCAGTGATTGTTGTGATCTTTTTGGAAGCAATAAGTCTGACTGCTGTAAATATATAAATACTACACTGAGACTCGTGAAGTGTTATGTTGTGTTGAGGTTTAAAAACAAAGGATGTGAGAGCCTGCAGGCCGCAGGTACTTTTCTGCTGCGAGCTTCTTACTGCGCACGCGCACCAGAAAAATGGACTGGGTCCGGTTCAAAATTAAAACAATATTTAATATACTACACAAAGTTCACTTACAATCTGAATTAACTATCAATAGTAATGTTCTCGAGAACAGAGACCACATGCACGCACCTCACTCACAGGTCTGAATTCAGGTACTGAAAAACGAGAGCGGAAGTGGTCTGAGGAATGCTCCCTAGAACGTTGTCTTTTATATCCCCTGATAGTCGGAAAGTGTCCGAACTGTCCTAAAACGTGTGAATGATCCTCCGTTGATCAGTGATTGGCTCCATTTGAATCCTGTCCCCTCCCTGGATCGATCCTTTGTGGCAAACATCCTGAACTCCTCCTCTCTGACCTGCTGGTCAGTTGTCCGTCCCTCTGCTCTCTGCTGCACCTCTGAAAATGCCTCACTCAAAATGATCTCTTTCTGACCCTCAAAACTATTCATACAGTGTTTTAATACCTTTAGTGACTATGGTTTAATACATTCAATGAGTAAAATACTGTAACATATAATGTCCTCTATAAGTAAGAATATTGTAAACATAATACATTCCATAAGTAAACGTATTGTGACTTTTTAATATATTGTGACACTTCTACTCACCACTAGGGGTGTTATTAAATCCTACTAATACTGAAATCCTTCACAGTTGCACAATAGATACTTTGGCACCGTTAGGACTGCTTAAATGGAAGAATTGGGAGTGAACGAGTGTTCTTCCTCTCGGTGGTCTCCGGGATTCACCGTAAAGACCCACTGATCAGCAGCTCATTTCTATGCATCAACATTTATAAGGTGCTTTGCATTGACCATTTGTGGTTGAATGTGGGCGTGTAGAGGGCAGGATGTGAGGCTGAACCAGCTGCACACATTTACAGGTTGATTCGGGATTTATAAAAGGAAATAGCTCCCTGGCAGGCGTACGCAAGGTTTTATAAATCAGAATAGCTTTTACGTTAATTTCTCCATTTGTACGAACGCAAACATTTAGTGCGGATCCTACTCACTGTTAAATGGTCAAGCTGCCAGTGAGCCACTCAACAGGTAATGGCAATGATGAAAAGACTGAGACACAAGTCAAGAAACACATGAGCTGTGCTTGTTCACACAATATTAGTCTGAACAAACCTCTCATACTTCTACCTTTGTATTACACTGGCCTCATGAACACCTCAGCAGCAGCAGCTCAGTTTTCACACAATAATCTGAAATGGAATCAGGCATGAAATAGAATGACAAATACCCCAGGGGGAAAAAGGATAGATTAGCATATCTGAAAAGTAATGATGTAAAAAGTCCAGAATGGTAAAGGCAGCTATCATAAATACACAAAATAATCACCATCTGTACCCAGAGACAAAGGCGTACGCTAATCAGCGTGAGCAGCACCGCTTTGCCCAGGGACCCATCGTCAGCGTTATGTAACATAAATGGACTCTACCTAATAATAATGTTCCCGTCATTTGGGAAGGAAATTGATGATTATACAAGGAAGCACTTGAGCTTCAATGACACTTGACTACAGTCTTCCCACATAATGAAGGCCACTGGCCATTCTATTTAAGGGTGTGATTCACAGTTTGCTATGAGAGACGAGACACAATTGAGGGAACTGTTCACGCTCTCTAGTCAGTGGACTGTGCAGGTGTTGTTTTTTTGTGTGTATCAAAAGGATTCAAATGAGATGGTTGCAGTGTCTGCCCTCTAGGGTGTAAAGCTTTGAGAGATAATTTGGGGAGCATGTTTTATCTCATGCATCTCCTTCAAGGCATTTGCCATTAATTCCATGAAATTACTTTTCACCATTTTGCCATTACCTAAATCAAACAGCCCAAAGCAGGGACACATACCTATGAGTCATGTCTGGTCACGCATTTATGAGAACTTAGCACCCGCGCTGACCATAGGGTGCATGGTTGTAACCAGCCATTGTATGTGTATTAGTATTTATATAGTATTTATGACTGCAGACCATTTCTTTCCACGTGTCCCATGGCCCATCCAGGAGATATACATTTGAACAGGGCTTTTGAATAATGAATACCTACCTGGGCAAACATGACCTTTCTCATTCTCAACACCTGACATTCTTAAGTTTAGAACAATTTTTATTTTAAAAAGTGAAAATGTTTAGGGAATGTTCTGCAATCTAGATGACATACCAGTGGGGCAGCATAAAGATAAAAGCACCAAGTTTGTTACATATATAGCTTGATATATTTATTCATGGTGTACATTACGGGAAATAAATCAATGCTGACTTCTCGCATGGGGAATGATAAGTGGTCTTCTGGCTGAAAGGTCGCTCTTTGTGGGTAAAGGCTCCGCAGTCCTGTATGTGGTCCGCAGCGGGCAGACAGCAGCAGCTCATTGACAGCAGTTCACTTTGGCTGCTGCTAACTCCTACGATGAACCACCATCGTAGGACTGATGTTAACCGCAAAGTTACCTTGCTAACCCCAAATCCTGCATTGTAGTTCAGAGCCCTGGTGAATGTGTCAAAATCCAAGCTCTGGGACAAACACATCAAAATCGATAGGCCTTTGAATGTGCTTTCAAATTCAACCTCCAGCTCTCCATCTCTGATCACATTCAGTAGGGAGAAACTTTTAAACAACCGACAATCCACTCGTCAAACATTTGTGCCATTTTTCATTGAACCGGAAAGTTTTACAGAGCTTTTAGTTGGAGGCGTAGCGGCTCTCCACGGGATTTGCCGGAGACGTCGAAGTGCGCTGCCGTCAATTCATCTGGCGAATGTCTGCTCTCTGGCCAACAAGATAGATGAACTGCTGCTCCTCAACAAAGCAAACACAGACTTTAGCAGATCCGCCGCCCTTTGTTTCACTAAAACCTGGCTTTGTGAGCACATCCCGGACAGCGCACTACATCTGCCGGGCTTCCAACTCCTCCGAGCGGACCGCGTAATGCCACTATCGGGAAAAACTAGGGGAGGCAGAATCTGCTTACTACATTAACGAAGGTTGGTGTACTGATGTCAAATTGTTGAAGAAATCATGCAGCCCTCACTTAGAAACCCATTTCATAGACTGCAAACCATTTTATTCAACGCAGAAGTTCTCCCCATTCATTCTGGCTGGTGTTTACATCCCACCTCAGGCCTGTGTGAGTGAGGCGCTCCAACACCTGGCTGAGCAGATCACCAACATGGAGCACAAACATCCAGACTCCCTGCTCATTGTTCTTGGGGACTTCAACAGAGCAAACCTCAGCAAAGAACTGCCAAAACACAGACAGCATATAAAGTGTAGCACCAGGGACAAAAACACACTGGACAGCTGCTACACTGTAATAAAGGACGCATATCGCTCAGTACCCCGTGCAGCTCTGGGACTCTGATCATTTTCTGGTTCATCTTTTCCCGACCTACGGGCAGAAACTACAATCTGCAAAGCCTGTGGTGAAGACTGTGAGGAGATGGACCAATGATACAAAGCTGGAGTTACAGTCCTGCTTTGTCTGCACTGATTGGAGTGTTTTTGAGGCTGCTGCTACAGACCTGGATGAGCTCACTGACACTGTGACATCATACATCAGTTTATGTGTGTGCCGACTAAAACCTTCTGCACATACAACTATAAACCCTGGTTTACTGCAAAACTCAGGCAGCTTCGTCGGGCTAAGGCCCTGTCCACATTACTCCGTTTCTCCTTGGATGCAGATTTGTCAAATAGAAACGATCTCCGTCCACACGGGAGTTTCAGCATCATTCTCGAGTTGATCTGCGTCCACACGGCAGCCTTCGAAGGCGGACAGCACGTGACCATTAACATACACTGGGCATGCGCGTGACGGTGTAAACAGGAAGTGGATTGCTTGCTTAGTTTAAAAAAAATAATACGACAAAGTAATAAAGTAGTCTTTAATAATGAAAGGTTGTATTTGATACTTAAGATCTTCCTCTAAAATCTCCCTCTATAAACTCAAACAGACAGTTCGTGGAACGTTTTAGAAGTTTTATTTTTCAGACGTAGTTACAGCGCTGCGGGTCTCTCGCTCTCTCTCTCTCTCCAAATTTACTTTAACATCAACACTTACACATAAATGTTTACTAGATTATGGGTCCATCAATGTGGTCAACACACGTCTCTCACTCGTTTCCTCCGTGTTGTTGATGTCTGTTCTCACTAGTAGCTCTGAACATCATGTCCGCCTAGCTAGCTTCTAAGCTAATTTTAACATTACCGCCAATGGAGAAATGCTAACCGCGATTAGCATTACAGCGCTGCGGGTCTATCTCGCTCTCTCACATCAAATTTACTTTAAAATCAACACTTACATGTAAACGTTTACTAGAATATGGGTCCATAAATGTGGTCAACACACGTCTCTCACTCTATTCTGCTCTTCCTTCGTGCAGGAAAGCTTAGCAGATCGCTAACAGTAGATCCGTGAAATAAAGACCATGGAATCCATAGAAGAGTTTCAAGACTTCAGTGTGAATCTTTCTTATTTGTAAAACTGTGGAAACACAATATGAAATATGGCTTTACAAACTGTCCCTATACACATTACATGAATACAAAACAACAATCCATGATATAGCCAGCATGTAACATGTCCGCCTAGCTAGCTTCTAAACTAATTTTAACATTACCGCCAATGGAGAAATGCTAACCGCGATTAGCATTTAATACAACACAAATGTTATACTAAACACGCGAATAGAATATATCTACGTACATCTTTTCATGCTTCATAAATACATACTTACAGACTAAGGTCTCTCAAGGCTACCAAACGGAAGAAGTAAAACGTTAGTGCAGCGTGTCTTCTCCATCCATCCATCCATTTTCCACCGCTTATCCTTCCCAGTTGGACGTGCCTGGAAAACCTCCAGTGGGAGGCGACCAGGAGGCATCCTAATTAGATTAGATTAGTCTCTGTACGACTGCAGTAGGAGCTGTGTCCGCATTCTCGGCAATAAGTCAGACACGTTCCCGGTGGGTGTTGGCCTCCGCCAGGGCTGCCCTTTGTCACCGGTCCTGTTCGTGATTTTCATGGACAGGATATCTAGGCGCAGCCTGGGGGCGGAGAACGTCAGTTTCGGGGGTCTCGGGATCGCCTCTCTGCTATTTGCAGATGACGTGGTCCTGTTAGTGTGTCTTCTCATTAGAATCTAAAAACAACGAGCTGCTCCATAGGGCTGATGCCGGTCACGCCGCTCGCTAATCACTCCAATAACAGCTGCTTCCTCCACAGAAATGCAGACTGCACAACAGCTGCTAGCTGCTGCTAGCTGTTGTGCTAGCAGCAACATCATGTAGCTGTTGTGCTAGCAGCAACGCTTGCAATTAGTTATCCATGTTGAAATGAATCGCTGGTAGCCCAGTTTGTTTTCTTCCGGGTACGGGTCACGTGATAGTGAGTGTGACGAATCGGGGACGGAGACGTCATGGTTGCCAAGAACCAATCCAGTAGCGAACACAATTTTTTCTAAGCACATCCGTATCTGACCGTCCACACGCAAACGCAACCCCGGAGTTCTCAAACACCTCCAACCTCAGCGGAGTTTTCAGACTCCTCCGTTTAGGGTGCTCCAAAACTCCGGCGTAGTGTGGCCGCTCAGTGTAAACGTAGCAAATATGGAGTAAGTGTGGACAGGGCCTAAGAAGGAGGCCTACAGAAGTGGGGACAGGATCCTGTACAACCAGGCCAGAAACACACTGACAAAGGACATCAAGGTAGCACAGAGGAGCTACACTGAAAATTTGGAAATGTTTTCAGCCAACGACCCTGCATCAATGTGGAGAGGCCTGCAAGTACTCACTAACTACAGGACACCATCCCCCCACACTGAGGAGAATCACCATCTGGCTGACAACCTGAATGTCTTCTACTGCAAGTTTGATAAGCCCACTTTCACACGCCCCAACTGCTCTGACATCAAACAAGTTGACATCAAACTTGGAGACCTTCAGGTTTCTGGGATCCACAATCTCCCAGGACCTGAAGTGGGCCACCAACATTGACACCATCTCGAAAAAGGCCCAGCAGAAGTTGTACTTCCTGTGCCAGCTCAGGAAGTTCAACCTGCCTCAGGAGCTGCTGATTCTGTTGTACTGTTAGGGCCATAACTTTTGGACACAGGGAGAAATCGCCCCCCCTCTTGCAGCCATGTGCTCTCAATCGCCTCCAAAACACAACAGCAGGTTTAAGTAAAAATCAAATGGATTTATTATCCAAGAAGCATAACAACAGATACAAACAGTTACAAACCGAATCACACCACTAATAACAAAACAAACATAAATTCCATGAAATGTGAGATCCAATCCGAGCCACCCAGGAGGCTGGTCTGCCTCCTCGGTCGCCCGCAGGAGATCTGAAATCCCCCAGAGCTTCAAACCCTTTGTCCCCCCAAAGTTACATTTCTCAGCTCATCGATCAGCTCATTGATTGGCTGAAGTCCAACAAGCCCCTCCTGGGCCGTTGATCTTCACACCTCACCCAGCCACTTTCACACAACCACCCCTCCAGCACATTCCTCAAACCTGATGACACAGACACTCAAACACACTACTTGGTTCGAACTCCTACAAGTAAATACACTGTATCACATAATATCCATAATTAGGAGCTTTAAAACTTAAATTTATCACAGTACTCCACTATCATCCAGTCTGTTCTCTCTCCATCACTGTGTGGTTTGGCTGTTTCTAAACAGGACAGAAACAGACCACAACAAACTGTCAGGTCTGCAGACAGAATCATTGGTGACAGCCTGCCCTCCATCCTGGACTTGTACACCTCCAGAGTCAGGAAACGGGCAGGAAAGATCACTGCAGACCCATCACACCCTGGACACAACCTGTTCCAACTCCTCCCCTCTGGTAGGCGCTACAGCAGGCATGGGCAAACAACGGCCCGTTGGGCTTTTTAATCCAGCCCGTCAAATATTGGTACAAAATTGTCCAAACTATAATAAAGACTAAGGCTGGGCAGTATACCGGTTTTAATTTCCCGTATGATATGAATTCTTCACACATACCGGTGCATAGCCAAAACAACTGCTGTCTGCTTTCAACAGGCAGCTAAATGTATTATTTGCTGCTAATGCACAGTGGTCAGCGCTAGTTCTCTTATATGTATTGAGAGGGAACCCTAGTCATGGTCATAACTTTATAACACAACAATTAACAACCCACAACTAACGCTCTTTAACAGAGAAAAACACAACAGCACACAACAGTCTGTGACACAAACAATTTGTAACACTAATAATTGTACATTTATAAAATTTCACCGCCGAACTGCATGCTGGGTACAGCTCGCTCGCGAGCCTGCTTGCTAGCACAACAGTCTGCTAACAGCTGGGAGAGGCTCCGTCGCTCCAGCTACGTTACATTAAAGAACAGAACAGAGTGATGCAGGATGCACAAAGACAGACTGGAGATGCACCGACAGAGTTTGACACATATGCAACGCTGATTACTGTGTAATATGTGTGGTATTTGTTATAAATGTACGTTGGTGCAAAGAGGTGATAAGATGTTGTACAGGGAGGGGCTTAGGACCCAGGGGAATGTAGGTGAAGGAAACAGGAAGACACTCCACACAAACAGCTGTTCACCGCTCGTCACGATCCTGCAGACCAGTGATTCTCAACTGGTGGTTCATCGCGGACCCGTTTTCAGTGGGTCGCGGGCCTTTGCTTTATGCAGTGGAGTTATTCACGCTCCTTTCCAGCATTTACGGCACTTGTTCAGCGGTGCAGGAAAAACACCGACCAATGCGTTGTAAATCACGTCACGTGATGCAGTTTAGCCAATAAAATAAGGGTATTCTGATACGTTTACTGACTGCAGTGAGATGTACCCACACCATGACACAGGGGGGAGAGACAAGGAAAGACATGACAGAGCAGAACTCGGATAATGTTAGATGTGATAGTCAAGTATTTGTATGATCCATCAAAGAATCAAACTGCTAAAAAGACCACAGGTATTAACCTTTACACTAAAAACACTGTGTCAAAAATGACTACTTAATAAGTAAGTGCATGATAAAATATGCATTAATGCGATAACAAAATACCGTGTAAGATCCCAGCTAACTGATGAACACCTCAGATCTGTTCTGAGAATTGCCACAACCAAACTGACACCAAACGTTGACGCACTGGTTAAAAAGGGTGACCAACAACACTGTACCCACTGAAATTAAATGCAAGTTACTTTTCAGGTCATGGCTTTTACTTGTAATTTATATTAGTTCACACAAACACTCTCCATTCATCTGCTACTGGCCCAGCCCGTCTGTCAAATATTAAAACTCAATGTGGCCCCCGAGCCAAAAAGTTTGCCCACCCCTGCGCTACAGGGCTCTGTACACCAAAACCACCAGACACAGGAACAGCTTCTTTCCACTGACCATCACTCTGATGAACAATTAATCAGTCATACTGCACTATTACCTCTGTTTGTACTATTACCACCATTCTGCACTAATGAACGATTAAAAACTACCACCTCTGGCCAATCTTAACTAAAACTGCTAATGATCAAAAACAAACGTAGATGTTCACATAGGATGCATCTGGCTCACAATCTTTAGTAATTATTTTGGCGTCTGGTTTGTTTTCTCCACGTACTGCAGGACAACACAATTACATTCTACTTTTAACCATAAAAATGATAGAAATGATTTTGATACAAGATAAAAAATATGCATCCCACGCTTTTGCCTTTCCTTCCCTCTCTTCATGCTTTTCTCCTGCAGTTTTAAGTCCCCCGATCCCCTCCCCACACAATCAAATTTCAGAATCCATCCACTGTAATTATTACAAATAGTCTAGTGTTACTGCTGTTTGTGATAGTGTTTTTAAATTACATCGTATACATATTTGTCAATTTTTTTCCAAACAGATAGCGATTGGACAAGCAAGCAAACACACACGCACACACACACACATTATGGACTTTGTATTTTCAAACATTTTCTTTATATCCTGGATGAATAAAGCAACCTACCACACTAAGGTTTAGCTATGAAGACTAATGAGTAAAATACCATCAACTATTTTCATGCTGGACACATCTTGAACTGCTTTCATGGGATGAAAATAAAATCGTTTTAGTGAATTCCACACCTAATTATTGTCTCTAATGCAAGAGGAAATGGGATTCATTAAATGGGCACTTCTTTTATTAATGAAATATGGTGAAGGAGTTAATGAAGGTGGGGGAGGGAAGTATTTGATTATTTATAATGATATGCTTCTTGGACCGAGTGAATCAGGTCAATTGGATTTGTTTTGTCTGGAGGTTGCATGATCTCAACAAGGTTGTTGTGAACTTAAAACTGTTACTCATATTAAATAATATAGTTATGAATTATTGAATGAAATAATCTTAATTCAAGGTCGACTTGCTACCACTACTACATTTCATGGTATTCATCAGTGAATGGAGTTTGCTCCAATGTCATCAGGGGACCTCAGTCACGTGATAACAGGTGGATGTACATAGGTGGAGATGTTGACCCTTCCCCGTCTCAAGACAATCTCTTTGTCTCTAAACCCTGCATGTACAGAGCTTTAATCTAGTTACTAACAGACTGCCACAGAGGTGAGAAAATGTTTCCTGGCATTGATGTCCACTGTGGTGTGTTGCGTTACACAGACTCTTGTTCATGCATTCATGCGAGATGGTAAATGGAGTTGCCTTTAGATAGCGCCTTTCTAGTCTTCCCACCACTCAAAGTACATTCATACACTGATTAGTGTCTTGCTCACGGACACCTCGACATGCAGACTGGAGGAGCCGGGGGATCGAACCGCCGATTTGTGGACGACGCGCTTCTACTCCTGAGCCACAGCCAATCAACAATGGTGCCAATTCACAAATATACACATGCATGCAGATCAATAAATGCAAACGCACAAGAGGCTGCAGTTCTTGCTGCTGTCTCCTAATCCAGATAGACTTTTTATACAGTGGAGAATAGAAGAGTAAAATGAGTCAGTACTGTAAATATGCAACACAGTCTTACAGCAGTTTCTGAAACAATCACGAAAGGCAATCTACTGATTTAGTGTACAAGGACATGAATTGTCCATCTTTTTCTTATCTTTGTAAGTTACAAAACGAAAGTTAGGTTTAACATAACCACGTACAGCTGGGTTTAGGCAACAAAACCACTTACTTAGGTGTAGGAATACTGTTACAAACGGTAGGTTTAGGCAACAAAACCACAACAACACTCGGTGTTGGATATGCGTTGATGAACACCGGTCTTGTGATTGAAAGTCTTGTTGCCTGCCCTCCCACTCACTGTAAGTGGTATTTTTTGCTATGAAATACTACATCACTTGCTTTGTCATGTGGATGTGTTTGATTTGTGTGTCCTGCATGAAAAAGGATCCTGATTGACTTTATTGGCTTTGTTTTTGTCCTTTTTGTCCTAATTACAGACAATTTGTGTCCATGTACATGAAACCAATTGATTGCATTTCGTGACTATTTCACCATGCCATAATGCTGGGCTGAAATATGAGGCTGCAGCCTTTTAGTACAGATAAAAAAAGAGATATAACATGTTCATTATCTGACTCAAAAATAAGGATTTTGTTACCTTTGAAACTATCGATACTAGCTGTTTACCCTTTTACAGTCTATATACTAAGCTAAACTAATCCACTGCTGGCTCTAGCTTCATATTTACTCTATAGACTTCAGAGTGGTATGTCAAACTGTTCTTTTAGGGTCATGAATGGTTTGTGACGGTCCTAAATCAGGATGGGATTGTCCTCATCCACTCCTTGTACCCATTCACCCAGAATGTCCCCCAGGACATGTTGTGGTTGAGAGATCCAGAAAAAGCTTGTAAATGGAATTAAGATTATTTTGGGAAACTAGGCTTTCCATGTTCATGCTGTTATGTAGGGTTCTTAAACTTTGTTAATCATTATTTATTTTCTCCTGCTCCTCGGTTTTTCTCTGACCTGTGGTGGCTGCGCGTGGTTGGGCTCAGCTGCAGAGGGGACAGAGTGGAGTGGTTCAGGGAACGGTGCCGAGAAGAGGCTTATTTAGCCGCAGCTGAAGCCAATCTTTGATTGTGTCTCTCTCTCCCATATAAACGCTAGTAGGGATGGAGGAGCGAGAGGGAAATGCGGGTAGGAGACACAGGCTGGGGGTGGACGGAGAGGACGACAGACCCTCCCGACAGAATCATACACGGCGGGTGCGCTCGGAAGCACTGCAGGAGAGCGCACGGCCGCGACCAGCCTAAACTATAATTATAAATAAAGAACGTTAAGCAGCACTATTTGTGTGTACTAGTGTCATTGTGCTGGGAGAGCCCACGGTGGTAACAGGAACGTGTTACAGACCTTTAAACTCTCTTAGCCTGTTTGCGTGGGGTCTCAGCGCTGCACTTCAATGTCTGGGGAATGACTCCGTTTTCTCCTAACAGAAACTCTTGCCTGGCCTTATGAGCACTTTTGTGGTTACAATACTTTCCCAATTTTTCTCATACAATGTCAATAACTATTACCAACAAAACATGAAACATAATACTGTATAATAATCACATCTCTCAGTGAGAGTGGTCGATATGTCAGAAAGTAAGGAGGCACTAAACGGTTAGATACCTACAGCACATCCGTCCAGCTGACTAAGACACAATGAGTATTGATCTTTAAAAGGCGGAAACCTTACAAAGTGATCACTGGTATTTATCATCTTACATTATGACCCTATGTCATTTATATGATCCATTCTCTGGACCAGAAGGTATAACTTGAGCTAATGAGGACCCAAACAATGAAATTAAATGAAATTGGTATTGATCAGCAACCCCATCAACACCCACACATTGTGTCAGATGGTGGTTTGGGGCATTACAACATTTATTAATTGGACCTTTAACAACTGGGATCTCACCAAGGATACACAATTGAACTGTCAAAATTGTGACAGTTATTTATTGTTTCATGAATACATTTTTTTTTAAAGATGCTACACTTAATGAAAAAGTTGGACAAAAGCTTGTCTGGAGCTCATACCAAATACAAAAAGTACAGTGTGTAGCATTTCTGGAGAACTTTTAGCAGAAATGGAATATATTCCCCCTCTTGAACACTAGCCCTATTTTTAGGTCTCTGCTCGAAAATTGCATACTCATACTAAAGAGAGTGTATTTCTGCAACTACAAGGGCTATTTTAATAATTTTTTGATCGTATAATACAGGTAACACTAGTGAGATGTGCTGATATGTGTAAATATTGTGTATATGTTACTGGTTAATAACAAATACACATATGGCACAGCTCAAATTGAAAAAGTTTCAGGTTCGCCTGAAAAAAAGCACTTGTGTCTAAAATATTACTTGAAATAAGGCCTAAAAATGTTAATGGCATAGCCAAAGTCATAGCACAACAGGTTTTACAGTCTCTAAAACGGATTTGACTTCGATTGAGTGAAGCAGGCCAGCATAAACCAAGCAAAGGCATGCAAAATTCTCATTTTTGGAAGCAGCAGTTGCATTGCCGTATTCTAATTGTATATACTATATAACTAAATATTAACTATATATTCACTTGTCTTATCTTAAGAGTGTTCAATAATCCTAATAAAGCAGTTTGACACCATTTTCAATAATGTTGAGCAGTTATGATGTGTCATATCTGTCATTCATAACAATAAATGGCTCATAATGTGTGTATGTGACACTGGTAAGGCCTGTGATCGGCTGATTTACAAGTGTGAGACCATTTTAGATGTGGGATAGTCCAACGGGAGCCATGCGGGGGTGTTTGAGAATCTCCTTGTCTCTTTACTGACTAAAAATCGCAAAATGCAGGGCAAACCCCCCTCTCTACATGGATTGGTCCACCTCACAGAATCGGCTGCCATTTTGCCATTCATTCCGCCCGCGCATTGATACCAGTTACAGTCATGCAACACAGGATGGAGGACACATGAGCGCCGAAATCCGTTGGAATAAATCCGTTTTACATCGCCAAAACCGTCAAAACGTAAGTTTTTTTACCCAATTTATTTTCTCGTGACCAGTGGCTGATGTTGGCATGTATACCCATAACTGTTGAACGGTTTGAAAGAGAGTAATTTCGACGCCGCTGCTCGTTTCCGGGTCGAATCACGAGCCTGCTAGATGTGCTCATCCGCCATGTGCGATCCGTGCTTCGTGATGAGAGATCATACAAAGAGCACAGTTCGTCGATTTTTTTAAATTTTTATTATTTTATTCCTTTCGCAAAAGTGAATTGTACACATGTACACCACCCCCTCGCCCCCCTTAAAGGGGGCTCTCGTGTACAAGAGGTCATAACTATGTTTTCATTAGTGTATAATCACCTGAAACAAAGAATCTTTGTGATTTTGTGAGCTTAGAATGAATCCTTCATATCTACAAAGGGAGCCTTTTCACAGAGTCCTCCATGTTTCTACAGTAGCACAGAACGGTCAAATCAAACACTGGCTGTAGAGAGAGACTTTTGTATTTCTACGTTACCTGAGGGCCACCGTAGTTCACGGACACGTGTGTAAAATTGTGATAACATGAGTGTAAAACACGTGGTACCGTCAGCTGTCATCTGACTTATGTTTCTCCTTAAGTGTTATTATGGTATGGATGGCCTCTGAGCGAGGAGACCGCCGTTACGCGTTTTTTGCACTAGGTGGCTCTCGTTAGCGCAGTCTTGGAAATGAAAGGGTTACAATCTGCAACTACCCAGCTATATACCACCAAATCCCACACATTGCTCCAAAACACTGAAACTCCACACCCTCATTTCGTTACTCTCCTTCAATAACGACTGCTGCCTTTTTGGCCGGGTCGCCATTGTAAATGAGATCTGCTTCTCAATTGACTTATCTGGTTAAATAAAGGTAAAGTAAAATAATAATTTTTAAAAAATCAGTATTAGTATCTTCAGAAAATTTCTACCATTAGATAAAAGTAGGAAAACTAATGTGCTCCTTCCTTATCTTGCATTTTCCCCTGCTAACTGCTCTTTTTTCCAGAAAACCCAGAGGGCAAACTTCGCTGAAGTGTGTGTTGACACAAGAAGACAATGTAGACAGACCCGTAGGAGTTGGATTAAGCCACCAACCCTGTAAGGAGTGGACGAGCCGCTCCTCCTGCTGACTTATAAATCAGTTTAGAGCTGGTGCCTTTGAGAAAACTTTAAACTGTACTCTGTTGTTGTGCATCAGAGCCACAATAAACAGAGCAGCTACTGACATATTCTCCGTCAAGTGACCAGCAAGACAATTAGGCAGATATGTAATAAAAGTCAAGGACTTAGTAAACCTTGTCCAGAAAGAAAGCTGCTATGACATGTTCTGGAACACAAACATTGTTGTCGGACAGAGAAAGTAATAGAAATGTGCAGCGGGACAAGTAATAAATCAGTAATCTCTTGGAGATGCTAGATAATTAGTCAGCGCTGGTGATAGTGAGTGTCAGCTAGGGAGGGAGCAGGATGAGAGGGAGGAAATAATTATCTCATTAGTGTATTTCCATTATGCCAGACGCTGGTTGCTTCTCCTCCCACCATTATGATTAGGTCTCTGCTCAACGGGCTCTGGGAAAGAGAATATCATCCATACACTTTGTGTCAGCTGTTAACACCCATTACCTCAGTGATGGAATTCAATTGGCAATAACAAATGTGGGAAATCAAATTATTCTGCTGAGAATATTTGCATTTGTAACAGTAGCAGTGTAGTAGTAGTGTGTGCTAATGTGGTTTCTGAGGGCCTATGATGATTAATTTTGGATGGGAGCTCCATAGGCTTTTCCCAAAATATAACTTAAAGTCCACTTACTAGCTTTTTCTGGGACTTGGCCAACATCACCCCAACTTGTCACATACTGACGCCTGGCGTCACTTTCTAACACGCTGGGCTACCCAGTGACGGCAAACTATGGTGCTCCACTACTGTTGCAGAAAACATGTGGTTAGCGTTGTGAATTCAAACAAGAACACTTGCTGAGGTTTATGCAACAAAAAAAAAAAGGTAATTTCACTGTCTTCTTGTGTGGATACACACATTGGAGAAGTTTGCCTTCAGGGGCTTTTCTGCTAGAAAGGCAGCTACGTCGGAACGCAACCGTCCAGTCGGAGCGGAGTGTTTTCATAAAAATGCTCGACATCACAGACCCAAAAGAGCTACAGCTCCATGAGAGGCCAGAGAAATGTGATCCAGACCCAATGTGGTCCTCAATGGTTGATTTGTGGACTGCTAAGTAACCCAAATCAAACACAACCCACTATGTGATTGCGTGTTAAACACTTGCATGCTGGTTATGGATGAAATGCTGGCAGTAATCCAGCGGTCACTGCTATCGTCAGTTAGTCAGGTGTGGCTTTACGGCTGTTTTTTCTGTCACTAGCAAATGCTGAGTGCTCAAAAAGCTCAAAACTCGTTGAATTGCTAAGGGACACAGGAGGCTGAGTGGACTGATAATATTTGCTCTGACGATAAGAAAATAAGTTGAGTCTCTGCTCAAGACTTAGGAGAACTGTATTGTCTATACAATGTCTAACAATGGGAATGACATTTCTCTGGGGCCAGTGGTGTTTAGGCAACAAGAAGACAACTTGAGCCGGTGTAAAGAGTCTGCACAAAAGTGTAGACTATAAACATTAATCAATGAGCATACAGTGACCAGACATCCCATCTGGCTTTTCAGTCTTTGACAACTTCTTCACCAGTATCCCTCAGAAGCTCCTTGAGAAGAACCTGACCATTGTGGGGACTCTTCGCCAGAACAAGCCAGACAATACCGCCTGTCATGAAGCCATCCAAATCGAGGGAGAAGCATAGCTCTAAATTTGGATTCAGTGGCAACATGACCATGGTGAGCTATGTGCCGAAAAAGGGGAAGGCTGTTGTCCTCTTGAGCACCATGCATGACGACAGAGCAGTGGATGACAACAGTGTGAAGAAGAAACCAGAAGTGATCCAGTACTATAACCAAACAAAATCAGGAGTGGACACAATGGATCAGATGGTTCGCCCTACACATGCAAGCGGAGAACACGGAGGTGGCCCATGGTGCTCTGGCACAATGTGCTGGATGTTGCCACGCTCAATGCCTACACCAACTTCACTGCACAACACCCTGATTACATGGGTGGTGTGACAATGCACGGCGGCTATTCATCAAGGAGCTGGGCAAAGAGCTTGTCATGCCACATATGAAGAGGCGCATGGAGGGCACGCCCTGTGTGCAAGGAGCACAAACATGTGATTGTCATTTGTGAGGCATGTATGCACTAAGATGGCAATTTGCACTGTACCCATATGAGTTTATTGAATCAGTTTTCTTTTCTTTATACATTCACTACAGTAACACTACAGATACACTTACAGTTCAATATCAGTGTTATCGGTTGTATGGTGTATGTTGTGTGTGTGACAAAGTAAACATTTCAAATATTAAATGTGTAATTCTTTGGTCCAAATCACTGCTAAAATAATATTTAACAAAATCATTATTATAATGCGTCTTATTTTAATTGTTATCACACTTACACACATGGGTCATTTTTGACCCATGTGTGTAAACTTGATGTAAAAATACAAAAACTATTTTAGTTCATAAATTAAGAAAGGAAAAATTAAAATAAGGATTTGTGGTAATCAAAAACAAGATATTTTGTTGATTTCCAAAAATATAGCAAAGAAACCCTCAGCCGTGCATGAAATAACATTGTACGTCAATACGGGTCATTTTTTACCCATGTTGTGCCTTAGAAGGGGTTTGCATAGCTTGTGTATCAAAGGGTTAAAGACAAAGTCCATCCTCCTTTCTTTGTTAATAAAGAGTTTAATCTCACGGTTGTACAGAACATCCGTGCGTTTTAGTTCCAGTAAGAAGTCCTTCTGGATTCATGGACGCCAGTGATGAAAGTCGAGCCTCCCCAGTTGTATTTCTTGAATACGTTTTAATGCGTTTGAGGCTGAAAATGTCCACTCCACAGAGGCAGCAGATATTGGGATTGTCACAGCCAAACATGCCAAAACGATAAAAATGTAATGTCACGTAAAAACATCTTACATATCTCTAAACTTTAACTCTTACTACTACAAAGTTCTGATAGCTAGCTTCACAACAGTCACGCTAGCCCACTGACCAATCAAGCTGCACGTTAATGCTGACGTACTTGTAGGCCAGCTAGAAGCTCTGACGTGTCAAAGAATACACCCAACATGTCAAACTAAAGATCTGATTAGTTGAGGAGCAATATCGTCCTCATTTACTTAAACTGCAAAGGGTTTCACTTGTAAGTCTAAAGGCCTCCGGGCAGATTGTTTTACTTAGAGACATAGGGGCGAAATCTGATTGGATAAAAGCTCTACTTAAAACAAGCTGCACTGGAAGCAGAGCAACTGAGGAGCTATGGGAAAAAATATTTAGAATACAAGTAGTGTATTTAGGAAAAATAATTAAATATTAATGTAAAATAACTATTGTCTCGGCAAGCAGAGAAGGCTTTGCTGGCCCTGATGACCCACCACTGCTAAACATAAGCGGTGGCTCCAAGCTGGAAGTAACACAACAACTGACTGTCAAATCAAATAAAGAAAGTAATTAATAATATTTTAACAATATTTATTGTCAGTTTTTAAATTGAACTGGATGGATTATAAATAATACATACAATAATACAAAATAAATAGTATTCTCTCACTTATACAATACAATATGGGCTGCATTTAAGAATAAATTACATAACAGAAAGCCTTTGAAAAATGTGACTCTTTAAATAAATCCCTTAATTTTAGAAAAAAACTACAATAATTTAGTGCAATACTAAAAAGTGGCATTATCACAGCCACACTTAACAGTTATTTATACTGTAAATTGTATTTATTTATACTATTCTTGCTTTTTCACACTCTTAATTAATCACAGATCCCATTTCCCCCCATATTTATTGTAGTATAAACAATTTACATATTTTATGTTTATGTTTTTATGTCTTGTTATATATATTGCAGTACGATGCACATATTTTAACATTTGTATTACTATTTTCTTTATGTTATTCATTGCTATTCTAGAATGGCAGCAACTGTAAAATAATCCAAGTCCAAGTGGATCAATAAAATATTTCTGAATCTGGCCCATCTGGCCGGGGAACACTTAAAGAGCAGGAGGACGTGGCTGAGGGGAGGGACATCTTGGCTGTCCCTGCTTATCAGCGACCACCATGACCCAAACCTGGTTTAACAGCAGGACTGGATGGATGGGTTCCATTTGTAATAAATGGTATCAGTATATTGATATACAGCCATCTGCGTAATCTTTCCTATGTACACATGTCCACATTGTGTTCAGTGGAAATCAATGAGCCGTATTATCACACTAAATCAATAGGCTAGAGGTCTGTGCATGGAGCATCTGATGTTAGAGGAGAGATCAAGAGCAGCAGAGACCGTGACAGGGGCAGCTTGAATGAAATGTGCATGTGTGTAGCCGTGCAGTGATTCTGTGTTTATTATGCAACGAGTCGGTGGAAGCTCCTGCATTCTGATAGGGGAGGTATATAAACAGGAAGACACGCCGGAGCTTAAAGGCACTCTCTTCTTGCCTGTATTGATCTCAGTGCAGAGCTCTCCAGGTCTTTATTACCGCTAGATGATTGGAGAGGCGCAGAGGGAGGGAGGAGGGAGGAGAACGGTGGTACCCACCAAGGTAAGGGAGGAGGACTCCATCATCTTAGAATTACAGTGTTTCTAAGCAGAAAAATAAAAAAACAGCATTTGTCACACCTGGGAGGGAAGATGAAACAGAGTGGAGTGATGTCCCCCCCAGTACTTCTCAGCACTGTCAGATCTCTAGCGCTGTGTGCTGCTGTGATGAGCACACTACTGTCTGTGCTGAACTTTACTGCGGTCAGGTGTGCTGCAGGCAAGGTTTAGTTTCACTTACAATACAGGCTCCTCTGACAGTCCAAAAAAAATAAATAACACTGTGGCCTACAGCCCTACATACGTCTATGTGTAACAGAGTTAAGGATTCCACTTGCCATCACTGGCCATTATTTACTAATATTACGTTCCCCTTTTTGGCATCTAAGGGATGCGGGGAGTAACGGTGTTATTTTCCCAGAGAGAGAGAGAGAGAGAGAGAGAGAGAGAGAGAGATTTAAACAAAGGAATGTTTATTAGGTAACTAGCTAGCAAAAGAAAACTACCCTCTGCTAAACAGAGGGTGACACAACTCGATGGTGACAACAGCCCACACGGCTGTACCCGGAGTGATCCACGGCAACACTCCTCTCTGCGTCTCAGTCGCAGGTTTGGCCCAAGGGTTGTCAGCTTCACACCGACACAGCCTCACTACTGTGATCTGCCCAAGAGAGTTTGTCCTTCAGGAGCTCCTCTCCTCTTATCCACCAGCTAATCGCGATTGAACGCAGCCTAGTCCAATCGGTCGCTGCAGCTGGCATCCGGGACAGCGGGTGGAACCCGAGAAGACACTGAGGGAAAACAGAGGGAGAGCACAAACACAACACGGCACGTAACACTAAACCATATCATTTTCATATTATTTCCTCCTCTATTTCTGTCAATATCATTTACAACTTATTATCATTAGTTTCCCACGGAGACATGTGTGTTGTGTGTCTCATGAGCGCCCTCTGCTGGGCGCCTGCAGACTTGAGTGGTGCGCGCTGCTCTCCGTGCCCAGTCTGCAGCACGCTGTCTCCTGGTAGGTTGATGCACGCGGTTCCTTGTTGATGATTGGCTCGTTGGTCTGTGGTAACCCTGACCTCACCACTTCCTGTACTGCATTCTTCCAAAACACGCTGGCAGTCAGATAACCAACGTATTTATAAAGACCACAAGAACAAATAAGTGAGTAGGAAACAACACACATGCTGACAACATACAAGCGCTATGAAGGTTTTAACAAGAGAACATCACATTTTCACTCCTAAGTCGTCACATACCAAAGCCTGGTCATTGGTCCTACACTTGGAACTATGATGCTCTGTGTACCCCTGAAGGGTCAGCTTTGGACAGGGATGGCTTGACAGTTTCCACTCATTACATAGTAGGCTCGTTCGAGATGAACTGCGCCTCGCCTGGAAAGCAGACGCGAGTAGGCGGAAGCAGAAAGGGGCGTTGACAAAAAACTGCATTCAAGTCGGACCGTTTTCAGCCGCCTGCTTCTTCTTCTTCTTTTGCTTTTTATGGCGGTTGGCAAACAGCTTTCGGGTGCATTACCGCCTCCCACTAATCTGGAGTGTGGACTAAGGACTCTAATACGACAACCAAACGAAAAGAAATACATATACATATGTGTGTAAATAAATAAAGATATGTATATAAAAAAATATATACATATAGAAAAAATGTAATAATAATAATTTTTTTTCTCAAATTCTATTAATTCATTTGGTTGACTTTAAATATTCCAGAAAAAGTTTCCAACATTTGTCACTAAAGCTTTTCTTTAGTACATTAATGATATTTTCCTCTCCAATCTCTCTTAGACCTTTTTTCAAAACTTCTCTCGCTGACTCGTACCTCTGACAGGACAATGAAACATGGTCCACGGTTTCTTCTTCTCCACAAAATTCACATTTTCCATTATTATGCTTTCTAATAACATCGAGGGAACTGCTAAAATGTCAAACTCGTTAGTACTGCACATGAGTCTGATGCAATTACCACTCTCTCTGGCCTGACGTCCTCTACCCACTGTAAGGCAATAATATGGCCATCATCACACATGTAAACACAGATAAATCATCACTAAGTCTCTTCCCACACTCCAAATGGAATTCTGGGATCACTGCTGCTGCTGCTGTTCTACCAGTTTTAGGGTCTTTAGATCCATAAATCTCTATTTAATTGTGGTAACTGATGTATGACTTGAAGATCTTACAGTTTCCCCCACGTTCATCTCTCATCAGTTCAAGGAGGCCAAGATCAATTTCTGGCTGTGTTATGGCCATAACATTTGGACACAGGGAGAAATCGCCCCCCCTTGCAGCCATGTGCTCTCAATCGCCTCCAAAACACAACAGCAGGTTTAAGTAACAATCAAATGGATTTATTATCCAAGAAGCATATAAACAGATACAGACAGTTACAAACCGAATCACACCACTGATAACAAAACAAACATATAAATTCCATGAAATGTGAGATCCAATCCGAGCCACCCAGGAGGCTGGTCTGCCAGGCTGGTCTGCCTCCTGGGTGGCCAGCAGAAGATCTGAAATCCCTCCGAGCTTCAAACCCTTTGTCTCCCCAAAGATACATTCCTCAGCACATCGATCAGCTCATTGATTGGCTGAAGTCCAACAAGCCCCACCTGGGCCGTTGATCCATTGTCCTAAACTTCACACCTCAAGCAGCCACTTTCACACAACCCCCGCTCCAGCACATTCCTCAAACCCCCTCTCACAGACACTTAATGCATGAAATGACTACAAGTAAATATACTGTATCACATTATATATGTGTCACAGCTGTGGCAGTAACCAAAGAGGAACAGCAGAACCACAGCTGGAGAATAACTCCTATAACCTAATTCACTAGCCTTCTTCTTAACAACCCAATCAAAGCTCTTTGTTGGCCTGTTGTCATGTTCCCAGCATGGCTCAATTGCACTTATTGTTGGATGGTTATGTCCTTGTAAACTGACCCAATATGTCATCATGATCTGTATTCTTCTCAACTCCAACGGCATTTCCCCCATTTCTACCTGCAATGCCGGCACAGATGTTGTTTTAAAGACCCCACTACATATTCTTGACGCTTGTATTACATCCAGTTTTCCCAACAAGGTTTTAGACCTATATTCCACACAGCCATAGTCTAGAACTGATCTTGGGCGACTGTGGCTAAGTGGAGCGCAGGGCCGTCCTTCAATCAGAGGATCGGCAGTTCGATCCCCGGCTCCGCTAGGCGCATGCCGATGTGTCCTTGAGCAAGACACACAAAATGAGGTGTTTTTTCTCAATCTAAGACCCAATCAGCTCTTTGGTCCGAAGACAGACAGAAGTTTCCCATCATGCCCTGGGGTCATGCAGTCGGTGGAGAAAAATTCTGCAGCACCTGGCTCTAAAATCTGCGGCCGCCTCGATCTCGTGAGATTATCGTTGCCCACGTTTTCATGACATCAGAGCAAGTCAGACGCAAATCTACCCAGCATGCATTGTGCGCCGATCGGCGGTCATCGATTCTGCGCAAGCCTGGCTTATGTCGAACGAGCCTAGTGTCTTTTCAAAATAATATTTCAATGCAGCTTAAGTAACTTTTTAGGTTTACCTGATCAGGGTTAAAATAAGTGTTTTTTACGTAATATATTTAGGTCTGTTACACTACCACCATTAGTTTAGTACAGGGGTCACCAACCTTTTTCAAGGGTACTGAGTAGTACGAAGGGCTAATTGTTTGATACAAACTTCCTGAATAACAAAGTTAAACAGATCACATTTTATCTGTCTGATCACATGTCAATGTTAATTATTCCTCACAATAATTATTAACAATGATTGTGTTTTTTGTTCAAAATCACACCCGTTATATTTTTGTACAAATTATCACTTCTAACATTTTTTAGGAAATCATTAACTGTCATATCTTCACATCATGTCTCATTTGTACTAACCACTACCTTTGTAACATTTTTGAACAAATCATGAACTCTGTCCCATGTTTATTCAAATTATCAGTTATGTAAGATAAAAAAAAATCAACTCTTTCACATTTTTAACCTTTCAAAAACGAACCTATTTTTTAGGCCTCCGCTCAAAAATTGTATACCCATACTAAAAGGAGTATCTCTGCAACCACAAGGTATATTTGAATAATTCTGGTGTTATAATGAAGGTAACACTTGTGAGATTTGTATAGATGTTAAATATCAGTATAGATGTTACTGGTTAAGAGTAAATGAAGATGGCACACAGCACAAATTAAAAAGTTTCAGGTTTTCCTTAAAAAAAAAAAAGCACTTACAGGATTATTATTTCTTTGGAATGATGAAGCTGCAGGTGTAAACCTCTCCCAAATCATAGCACAATATGTGAACAGTCTCTCTGCAAAGTTTGACTATGATAAAGTGAAGCAGAACAAAATTAGAGAGGTTTTAGTATAGAGATTTCAGGCGAGGTCTCCAAAATGGTCATTTTGGCACCATGTGTGCCATTTGAATTTTCTCATGTACCAAACTATATATTTCACTTGTATATCACTAATGGTGTTCAATACATCCAAATACAGCAGTTTTGGCTTTATTTTGAAGGCTAGAATCCCCTCTGAGTCTCTCTGTGTCTCTGCGTACTGGAGTTTTTCTCGATGTCAGCCCCCTGTGATTACGCAGGGCTCTATCTCAGCAACACATTGGTCGATTTCAGTGATTGACACCTCATTTGATGCGTTAGAGCCAATCGAATTGAGCTATGGACAGCACTGTTAGGCAATCAGAATCAACAAGGCGCCGTCTATCTTGAAGCGTAGGATCCGATACGCTGAAAGTGAAATCCTCCCCTCTGTTCAGAACGGACCCCCTAAACGTCTGGAATGATTTGAGTCAGACACAGGATATCCGTTGAACATATATCAGTGTATATGCCGGGAAAATGCTTTTTCTTCGTCTAAACTTCAAAGGTAAGAAGAATTTGCTGACCGTAAAGTGATAAAGCGATTTGTGTTGCTGGTGTTCGTTGGCTCATATCTCGGTGATGCTTTGGTGGAGAGAGATGTTATGGATGTGTGGAATCTGCTTGCTTTTTGTCATCTCATTTTGTTTGCTAGCATGTAGCTTCGATCGCTAGGTTCTGAAATGTGCTGGGTGAGCTCACTCCTGGCGAAATATGAATATGATATTTTGGTAATTCTTTTAGTTGTTTGTTTGAGTTGTGTTTGGAGCATGTAAAAAGAGCTTACATATTCTAGTAGCCCAGGTTCTGCTCTTTAATATGATGTGCAACATCATTATATTCGTTCGTGATAAGTGCATTGTTGGACACGCAGTACGCTAAACTTGCTCAAGCTGAAGGTTGAATCCTATTAAATTAATGTCGCAGCAGCTCCCTGTGTGTTTTAACTTTTATTTCACCTTTGGTTTGGTCAGACAACGGACCGCATCTTTTTCTCAACTTTTCTCCCTGTTTGTAACGGAGAGCCACACACAATTACTGGGGCCATTGTCTATTCCCGTGATCAGCTGATTGCGCTGAGCAAACCGCGGCTTTTGCCCGAGGCCTGAGATCCCGGAAGAACTACGGAGAAGGGCTCGGGGCTGCAGGTCGGGCGCTAAGCGGAGGGCTAAGGAAATACAAACCTTCGGTACCGGCGATTATAACGGGGAACGTGAGGTCTTTGGCGAATAACACAAGCTCGGCACGCTGGTTAAGACTGAAAGGGACTTCCGTGAGTGTAGCGTCCTGTGTTTCACGGCGACTTGGCTGCATGCGGATTTTGCGGACCACAGTGCGTCGCTGCCCGGCTTCAGGACTGTTCGGGCGGACAGAGACGTTATACAGAGCGGTAAGAAGAGAGGTGGCGGGATTGCAGTGTATGTGAACGATAGGTGGTGCAATCCCGACCATGTGTGTGAAAAGGAATGCTTCTGTAACCCGGACATTGAACTGTTAGCCGTGGGGATGCGTCCATATTATTTGCCGATGGAGTTCTCGTCAGCCATTGTTGTGGCTGTGTACGTCCCGCCATCAGCTGATGCTGAGGCACTGTATCTGGACTGCAGAGTCAACATCCGGGTGCATTTTTGGCTATTACTGGTGACTTTAACCACACCACCCTGGATAAAGCCCTGCCAACTTTTCACCAGTATGTTGACTGCCCCACAAGGAACAATAAAACCCTGGACCTACTGTGTGCAAATGCAAAGGATGCATACAGTGCCACTGCCCTTCCCCCCCCCCCCTTAGCAGGTCTGATCATAACCTGATTCTGTTGACACCCAGGTATGTTCCTCTGGTGCAGAGGCTGCCTGTGACCACCAGGACTGTGAGGAGGTGGTCTCAGGAGACTAATGACGCCCTGCAGGACTGTTTTGAGTCAACGGATTGGGGCGTGCCGTGTGGACCACATGGGGAGGACCTCAACAGCATGACGGACTGAATACATTAAATTCTGTGAACAGACCACCATTCCATCCCGGACTGTACGCTGCTTCCCCAACAACAAGCCATGGATCACCAGTGACCTGAAAGCTCTTCTTAATAAGAAGAAAGCAGCTTTCAGGTCTGGGGACAGGGACGAGCTCAGGAGAGTCCAGCGCGACCTGAAGGTGAAGCTCAGAGAGTGCAAGAACTCCTACAGGAGTAAACTGGAGGCGTGGACGGGGATGAAGCAGATTACTGGCTTCAAGGTTGGAGGGAAACAACCAGGGGGCTCCCTGGAAAGAGCCAACAAGCTAAACGGTTTCTTCAATAGGTTTAGTTCACAGCCCTCATACAAATCCTTTTCCATGCTGGGTCAGGGCTGCTAGCTGTGGGGTTGGCCGACCCTTTCTTACGATGTCCAGCTTTTCTGGAAATGTCCTTCTCCAGAAAGGCGTTGTCAGTAGCTCCCAAATCCGTTTCTCCTCCTTCAGCCATTGAGTGTTAAAAAACAAAGCTACACCAAGCAAAATGCTAAAAATGTCATGTCAATGTCATAACTTCTTACATATCTTTCAACTTGAACTCTTACTACTACGTTCTGCTAGCTAGCTTTCAGCTTCACAACAGTGACGCTAGCCCACTGACCAATCACACTGCACGTTAATGCTGACGTATTTGTAGGCCAGTTAGAATGCTCTGACATATCAAAAAATACTCCCAACATGTCAAGCTAAAAATCTGATTGGTTGAAGATTATGACAATCAACAATATCGTCCCCATTTACTACCTAGCGGGCCTCGGGCCTCTCTTCTTACATAGAGATATAGGGGCTGAATCTGATTGGATAAAAGCTCTACTTAAAACAAGCTGCACTGGAAGCAGAGCAACTGAGGAAGACAGTAGCTGTGCAATGACAAAATAAGCTAATGGGAAAAATAATTAGAATACATGTAGTGTATTTAAGAAAAATTTATCAATTATAAAATAGCTATAACTTTGTGATTTTGTTTAGGCCAGCAGAGAAGGCTGAGCTGGCCCTTACGGCCCACCACTGGTGAACACACAGATGGCTAACTTAGACTATAGGCCGACACCACATGAGAAGATTGTAAGGTAGCAGCGTTATTTTGACCGGCTCTCAAAGTTTCAGCAGTTTGGTTGAACATACTTGGTCTTGCCCTAATGTTAGTTAGTAGTTGGCTCTTTTTTCCCTATATTCAGATTGTATGGACCCAGTAGTAGAGTTGAAATACTGACCTATATGAGTTTCCAGCATTATGTGCTAGAGAAGGAAGCATATGCTGTTCAGTAAAAAGAGTGGGCAAACTTGTTAAATGAGCACCAGCCCATATTGATGTCAGGTGTTACCAATCAGTCAGCTCATTACCTCATATTTCTTAACATGCTTCTAATTCCTCATCCACACAACCCCAAAAATCAATTCAACAAATTAGATGTTGATGGATTTTCCACCTAAGAACTCTCAAGCCTGAGGCCCTCAGATAAGAATTATTCCTCTGATGCTTTTTTGTCGAGGGTCTCTGGAAACATATTGCAGGTATGAAAATCTTTGTGGCTTAGGAAGTACTATGTATTAATATCAGTGGTATAATAACTGGTTTGAGTACTTCCAGTGTAAACGCACCCCATTCTCAACTGCTGCTTCGTATATCGTATGGATTCGGGAACAACATTTCTGCAAACGGAATTCTTAGCCATGAAAGCAGCGCGGTAATAGAGATGGAACACTGAAATATCTCAACATCTATTGGATGGATTGGCATATTTATTGATGTGATTTTGTACAAACATTCACGCTCACCACAGGATGAATTTTACAGACTTTAGTGATCCTCTGACTGCACATCTGCAACAACTTTGAAATGGAATGCCATTACATTTGGCATCTCTTCGTAGAACTGCACCAGGAAGCAGGTTGATGGCACAGTCATAGGGCCTATGTGGGGGCAGTGTTAGGGCTCGCTGCTTGCTGAATACCTCCCCTAAGTTGTGGTAGGTGGTCAGGGGGCTCAATAGTGGCTCAATAGTGGGTGTTGCAATTACGTTAGTGGGAGCTGAGGCTGACTGGAGACAGTGAGAGTGGCAAAATGTGCTCCAACTAACTACAGCCCCTGTGGACCAATCAATGTGAGGGTTGTGACGCTTAAGCCAAGGTTGGCCGAGGACCACTGGAACATGTGGTGAGGAAATTATGAGTAGTTCTGACTCGTGGTGATTACCGGACAGGTGAAGACTTAGGGGAGCTGTGTGGTGAGTGATGTGAGCCAGGAGTTGTCCATCCAGGGCGTAGACCTCCTTGGGAACAGGAAGGGCTTCCGTGGAAATTCGAGCTTGTGCGACGAGGGCAGAGTCAATGAAGTTCTCGTCTGCCCCTGAGTCAACCAGGACATGAAGTGGGATGGATTCTCCCTTCCACGTGAGAGATGCTTTCATCTGTCTGCAGGATGGAAGAGGTGGAGGTCTGGCTCATCAGGACCCCTCCAGTAGCTGATGAGCCTAGTCTTTTGGCAGGAGGGAACAGGAGGCGAGGTGGTGACCAGCCTGACAGCAATAAGCCTGCCCTAGCCCGCCGTTGGCGCTCGGATAAAGGGAGGCAGACGCGTCCCAACTGCATCGGCTCCTCGGTGAAAAGCGGTGGTCGAAGGCTGAGGGGCGGTCCGGAGGCCATCTGACTGTCTGCTCTAACCCGGGGAGCTGCCTGAGGCTGACTGTAAGAGGTGGAGGATGGTCTGCAGCTGGTGCGCTCACGGAGACAGTTATCTAGGCGGATAGACAGGGAAATTAGGGAGTCTAAGCTGTCTGTCTCCTCTCTTGTCGCTAGCTCATCCCTGATATTCTCAGCTAACCCGTAGACGAAAACACTCTGCAAGGAAAACTCCTCCCACCCACTCTCTGTAGCTAGGATTCTAAAATCCACCGCATATTCTGCGACTGTTCCGGCACCCTGATGAAGATAGAGGAGTCTGCTGGCTGCTGCTCTACCCTGAACGGGATGGTCAAAAACGTCTCTCATTTCTGCTACAGGAAGTTCGGGTCCGCTGGGTCCATGATGGCCAGATTGTTCTGTTACGGTTGGTTTATTCTGGACCCAAACGCAGACACCGGGACAGCAGAGTAGGTGAGTAAAAAGGGTTTTATTTGGCTTGTGCGTGGAGCCGGTGGAACATGCAGGTGGAGCAGCGAGGCTGTGTGTGCGGCGGCGGCTGGACAGCGACATGGCACGGGAATCGCTGAGGCAGAGGAAAAACACAAGTTAGTTGCAACGTCAAAAAAGGCTAACTTGCTCTAAGAGAAGATCTAAACTCAAATGGCCCGAGGTTGTAGCTACCACTGAGCTGAAGGAACAATGTGGCGATGAGACTGAAGGAAGCCGGGGTATTTGAACTGAAGGTGATGAAGGTCTAATTGTTGTCAGGTGAGGAGATGAGCCCAGGTGCCGGATGATTGCAGCCGCGCTCAAACCACACACACACACACACACACACACAGACAGACAACAGAGGGGAGACGAGCTGAGGTCACAGCGGAGCCGTGACAGAAGTAAAGTTAAGCTTAAAGCTAATAATGGAGGTCGCATTCCTGTACTGGGGCAGATCACAGCCAAGGTGGGGGGGTCAAACAGTGAACTTGCCACTTTTAGTTGTTAAGGGAAATGGATCAACACTGTGTGGCAGAAATTGGCTAAGGAAACTGAGGCTAAACTGGGAGCAGATAAAGCATCTGTATGAAGCTAAGTGTACGTCGCTTAGTGAGGTGCTGGATAAATATTCGCGCTGCGTTTGGTGTGAGCACGGCATAACACTAACAACAGTTGTTTAACATATGTTCTTGTGATATTCTGTGAGTTAACTGCTGTGCACTTGAGGATATACTACATGAAAAAAGTAATACTCCCAGAAAAAGATTTTCATGTTTCTCACAAGATACATTTCTGACCTTTCACCTGGCACCATCATGTCAACGTTTGAATTTGACCTAACAAACCTTTCTTGTCAATTCTTTCCACTTTCTAACTACGAAAGAATTGTGAGTAAAGTAAGTGGTGGACTTGACTGCTAACAGACAAATTTGTCGACTTATACCACTGTTTCCATCTTTAGTCTGACGTTGCCGCCACCGCAATCAATTTCCATGGGGGGGACAATTTTCGTTAGCTAATGACTGGAGACATTGAATCAGCTTGAATCTAATGTAATTTTAAGTCGACAGGTTATGTGTTGCAATGAAAACATACTTTTAAGAGTGGAGCTAAGTGATTTAAAAAAACAAAACAGAACTAGCCTTGGATGTCATGCGATATTGAGAAGACATGCTGCATATGTAAAATGTATTTGTTAATGAAGGGGGTCATATCAAAAAACGGTAAAAATCCCGCCCTTGGCACTGATTGGCAAATCGTTAGTCCCACCACTGCTTTTTAATTGAGAAATAGTTTTATGTCACGATGGCAGATGAATCACTCGACCCAAACTCAATGGCATGGGCGAATTCAAAAGTGTGGATCCAGACAAGTGGTCGGTTCTTTTCCACCAACTACAACTCTATTACTCTCACAGTTGAAAATAATGAAAAGTATATTGGAAGTGAGGCAGGTGGTTGTAAAACTTAGAACACAGTCACTGAGTCACTCTCCCCTCAGACATTCTCTATCTGTTGTGCTGTTATTGTGCTTGTTTCTCTTCTGGCACAACATTGTCTGCAGGCTCTCGCTTCGTGTTCCATGTCTTTCAGTTAGACAGCTTTGCTGAAGAAAGAGGTGGTAGGCTGTCGGACAAGTTATACTAGAAGGAAAAACCTCACTCAATGCAAGGTTGTTGTTTGTTTGTGCATGTTCCAGTGTAATATTAATAAAGAACAGTGTTGATGGAGATGGAGAGCAGTTGTTTATTTTGCAGTGGTAAGGCTGTCAGAGCGTAGCGGATGGAGAGCAGCACTAACACCGAGAGCATGACAAGAAACTTGCTGTGTCTCTCTAAATGTCATTCTCTCAAATTGTGTGTGTGACATGGAGAATTTTTAATTGCTTTTAATTTAATTTTAATTTTTTTTATTTATTATGCTATATTTGTCTCTGCATTTGACCCATCCCTGTATATAGGGAGCAGTGGGCTGCCAATGACAGGCGCCCGGGGAGCCTGGGGTTCAGTGTATTGCTCAGGTACACTTCGACACGTGACACGTCCCAGTCGGTCGAGGATCGAACCGTTGACCTTCCGGCTCCCAGACAACCCTCTTAACCCAGTGAGCCACTGTCGCCCAAAGAGAGACAATGACAATGCCCTGCTGTCTCATTATCAGATGAGACAGAACTGAGAGAATAGTGTATCAGCCGTGCTTTTGGCTGCTGATAGTTGCAGGCTGCTGACAGATGCTGACACCCACAGATGTTTCAGTAATCTGCTCTGATGGAATAAGGGGAGTGCACTGAGAGCAGTGGGACTGCCAACACTCTCCTCATGCATTCCCAGAGTCTCCTCAAGAAAGCATGGACTTTCTGACATGTGCATACTTATTCTAAGTGCTACTGTATGTAGCACAAGTTTAGCAGAGGGTACTGGTTACAGTGTCCCATAATGGTTTGATTGCTGTTTCAGAGGTGGTTGCACCCCGATGTGAGCAGCCCTGTGGAGGAGTTTGTGATGAGCTTGGCCTAATTCAAAGCTTTGAGTGGCATTTCTTTAAACTTATTTGATAGTGACTTTCAAAAAGCTCCTTTGACAGATCTCAGAACCACGATCATTATAAATGAGCCTACAATCCACATTTTGCATTTTTTCAGTAAATGTAAGTTTCCATTTGCTTGCAATGGATCTTTTTTTTGCATTCGTAAAATCTTTCATGAATTATAACCAGGAGGCTAACTCCTGAAGGTTTTGGAGTGTGAAGCCAATGCGGAAGTGTCTTAAACTTTCTCTACTGACCAACAAGGGGCTACTCCTCAGGTTGCAAGAAGAAGTGTGATTGTATAGAAGTCTATGAGAAAATTACTCTACTTCTCTCTTGATTTATTACCTCAGTAAACATTGTAAAGTTGATGGTCTCAATCTTTAGTTTCAAGTCTTTTTCAATACAGCATGATGTTCATTTAGTAAATTATGGTCCATTTAGAGTCAAACAGACCATAAAGCAGGGTATGCTTTAGGGCGGGGCTACCTTGTGATTGCCAGGTCGCTACCGCTACCAGAGCCGTATACAGTGTCTCTACATCACTCCTCCGCATTCCAAATATGGTCACTTCTGTTCACTGGTTGCAAAAAGCCAAGAAAGCAACGCACATAATCCAAAATTGCGATGGCCGAAATGTCAAACTCGAGGCTTCAAAAATATCCCGCAGACCAATGGGTGACGTCATGACAACTACGACCACTTCTTATATACAGTCTATGATTATAACATACAAGTGGTATTTTAAAAACAAGTGACTACAAGTCACAATGCACTGCAGCTATACGCCGGGTGTATTATTTTGTATTTTGTATGTATGACTCCAACACTGGCCCCTAAATAAACACAATTTTTTTAATTGCTCT
The DNA here is from genome assembly GCF_050575085.1 of Anarhichas minor. Lineage (NCBI taxonomy): Eukaryota > Metazoa > Chordata > Actinopteri > Perciformes > Anarhichadidae > Anarhichas > Anarhichas minor. The sequence continues at coordinate 5,812,468 of NW_027466517.1, read as the reverse complement.
ACTGTATGTTTGTATATCCCCACTAGCAGTTGTAGTTTAAGTTCAGGCTATTTGTAGTCAGAGAACAACTAGTATATGGTAGCCTACCAACTATCTTGGTTGATCTGCTGCTTTCAAAACATAATCCCACTGCTTAGATTATACATTTTTCAAATTGTTTATCATAAAATACAGTAGCCATGGTATTTTGGCAGATATCAATAAAGTTTAAGGGAAGTAAACCCATGGCATTTCCCGTGTTGTGTGTGGTCTTCTGTTGATGAGCTACAGCGCTTCCTATTGGTGCTAGGGGTGGCACTTGACCTGCAGCTTGAGTCAGTGACTCTTTGGTTGGGCGACTGTGGTAGTGGTAGAGAAGGTCGTCATTCAATCAGAGAATTGGCAATTCGATCCTCGGCTCTGCTAGTCCAAGTCTATGTGTCCTTGGGCAAGACACTTAACCCCAAATTGCTGTATGAATGGGTATGAATAGGGCAGTTGGTCCTGATGGGCAGGTGGCACCTTGAATCGTAGCCCTGCCATTAGTTTATGAATGGGTGAATAGCATGTGTGGTCGTAAGACTAGAAAAGCACTGTACAAGTCAGTTTACTATCTATTTATTTGTCTAACTGTCTGATTTTCTGTACAATGAGCATTACAGCCCGGAGAGAAATAAACATTTTTGACCTCATGATCGCTCTAAAGCAGGGGTCTTCAACGTTTTTCAGGCCAAGGACCCCCAAACTGATAGAGAGAGATGGAGCAGGGACCCCCGACTATATATATTGTATAAAATTGTGTTTTATATTAAACTAGGCCTAGTACCATGAATACCTCTTTATTGTGCATTCATTACTAAGCTATTCAAATAATACACAGGTTCATATATTCATGTTTTTATTTTAAACATGTGCAAGGTACAGTGAGTAGGGTGGCCGTGCCACTGCCATTTATAAACATACCTTGTCAGCTGATACCAATGCCAATATCAACATTGTCTGTCAATTGCATGATAATCATGCATACAAGCTATTCAAATTGACGTTTTCATTTTAAACATAAATGTGGAAACGAAAATGAGTGATGGCCTATTAGTGCCACTGCCATGCATAAAGATACCTGTTATCTTGCATACAATACTGAACTATTAAAATAATGGACAGATTCATGTTTAGAAAAAAAATAATAATAATCTAATCAACCAAAAATTTCGCGGACCCCCTGCAGTACCTCCGCAGACCCCCTAGGGGTCGCGGACCCCCTGTTGAAGACCTCTACTCTAAAGGATTAGTCAAGTGAACACCTTAGTTATTAGGATTCCTCCTCTGGTGAAAATGACTGTACAAAATGTAATAGCAGTCTGTCCAATCGTTGAGATATCTCATTCTGGACCAAGGTGGTGGATTGACCAACAGACATTAGCATCCATTGAGCCAATCTGGTATGGCCAAAAATAATAAAATAAAATAAAGGTATTACAAAAAGTAAAGATAAAAAGCTTAAATAATTTGTGTTTCTAATCCTGTCTATATAATACAACTGTATTTTATTAGCCAAAGCCCAAGAAGATGGAAGTTTATTCATTTGAAAATCAAAAATGGTTGACCAATCAATATTAAAAGACTATAACGAGTCTGGAAAGACCCGGCAAGCCCAAACGTATAGTGAGGGTGAACTGGGACCGTCTGGCGGAGGACTCTGTCCAGGAGGTCTTTAACTCCCACCTCCGGAAGAACTTCTCACACATCCCGAGGGAGGTTGGGGACATGGAATCCGAATGGACGATGTTCAAAGCCTCTATTGTGGACGCGGCTGGACGGCTGGACGGAGCTGTGGCCGGAAGGCCATCGGTACCTGTCGTGGCGGCAACCCGAGAACCCGGGGGATGGACACCGGAGGTGAATGAAGCCACCAAGCTGAAGAAGGAGGCCTTCAGGGCCTGGTTGGCTCAGGGGTCTCCTGAAGCAGCTGAGAGGTACTGGCAGGCCAGAAGGGCTGCAGCTGTGGTGGTCGCGGATGCTAAAACTCGGGCATGGGAGGAGTTCGGGGAGGCCATGGAGAAGGACTTTCGGTTGGCCTCAAGGAGGTTCTGGCAAACCATTCAACGGCTCAGGAAGGGAAAGCAGGGCCTACCCCAGGCTGTTCTCAGCAGGGGGGGGGGGGGACCTGCTGACCCCGACGGGGGACATCGTCAGGCGGTGGAAAGAGCACTTTGAAGTACTCCTAAACCCGACCAACATGTCCTCTGGAGAGGTGGCAGCATCTGAAGACTTGGGGGGGGGGGGGCACCCATATCCCTGCCGGAGGCCGCTAAGGTAGGCAAAAAGCTCCTTGGTGGCAAGGTGCCGGGGATGGATGAGATCCTTCCTGAGATGCTGAAGGCGCTGAAGGCACTGTTGGGCTGTCTTGGCTGACACGCCTCTTCAATGTCGCATGGGGGTCGGGATCAGTGCCCATGGACTGGCAGACCGGGGTGGTGGTTGCCATCTTCAAAAAGGGGGACCGGAGAGTGTGCTCGAACTACCGGGGTATCACACTACTCAGCCTCCCGGGGAAGGCTTATGCCAGGGTGCTGGAAAGGAGGCTCCGACCGTTTGTCGAACCTCGGATTCAAGAGAAGCAGTGCGGATTCCGTCCCGGCCGTGGAACAGCTCTTTACCCTCGCAAGACTACTGGAGGAGTTCTAGGAGTTTGCCCAACCAGTCTACATGTGCTTTGTGGACTTGGAGAAGGCTTTCGACCGGGTCCCTCGGGGGTTCTTGTGGGGATGCTGCGGGAGTATGGGGTGCAGGACCCATTACAATGGGCCATCTGGTCTCTGTACGACTGCAGTAGGAGCTGTGTCTGCATCCTCGGCAATAAGTCAGACACGTTCCCGTGGGTGTTGGCCTCCGCCAGGGCTGACTTTCACAGACAGGATATCTAGGCGCAGCCGGGGGGTGGAAAACGTCAGGTTCGGGGGTCTCGGGATCACCTCTCTGCTGTTTGCAGATGATGTGGTCCTGTTGGCCTCCTCGGATCGTGACCTCCAGCATTCACTGGGGCAGTTTGCAGCAGAGTGTGAAGTGGCGGGGATGAGAGTTAGCACCTTCAAATCTGAGGCCACGGTTTTCTGCCGGAAACCGGTGGATTGCTCCCTCCAGGTGGGGACGGAGTGCCTACCTCAAGCGAAGGAGTTCAAGTATCTCGGGGTCTTGTTCACGAGTGAGGGTAAGATGGAGCGAGAGATCGACAGGCGGATCGGTGCGGCTGCAGCAGTAAAGCAGGCGCTGCACCGGACCGTCTTGGTGAAGAGGGAGCTGAGCGAAGCTCTCAATTTACTGGTCGGTCTACGTTCCTACCCTCACCTATGTGAGGGCTGCCAGCTGTGGCGTTGACAGACCATTTCTTATGATGTCCAGCTTTTCCTGAAATGTCCTCCTTTCTTGAGAAAGGCGTTGTCAGTAACTCCGCCACTAAATCCGTTTCTCCTCCTTATTCAGCCATTGAGTGTCAAAAAAACAAAGCTAAGTAAAAAAATTAATAAACTACACCAAGCAAAAATGTTATAATTTCTTCCATATCTTTCAATTTGGACTCTTACTCCTCCAACTAAGCTCTGCTGGCAAGTTAAGTTTCAGTTCACAATAGTCACGTGCTCGCCCACCGACCAATCACAGCGCACACTGCACCTCACTGCAGTGCTGCACCTGAAAACTGAGCTGCCCGTTAATGCTGACGTAGTTGTAGGCCAGCTAGCAGGCTCTGGCACGTCAAAGAATACGCCCAACATGTCAAACTAAAGATCTGATTGGTTGAACACTATGACAATCAACAATATCGTCCCCATTCACTTAAAGTGCAAAGGGATTCACTTGTGAGTCTGCAGGCCTCGGGCCTCTGTTCTTACCTCGAGACACAGAGGTGAAATCTGATTGGATAAAAGCTCTACTTAAAACAAGCTGCACTGGAAGCAGAGCAACTGAGGAAGACAGTAGCTGTGCAATGAGAAAATAAGATAATGGGAAAAATATTTTTATAAATTATAATACATGTAGTGTATTTAAGAAAAATTATTAAATTATAAAACAGCTATAACTTTGTGATTCTGTTTAGGCCAGCAAAGAAGGCCCTCACGACCCACCACTGCCCCCCTGGCATATAACTGTAGAGATAGTAAAACAACAACAACAACAGTTTATAGCAGCTAGCTTTGTGCATTAGTCATTAGAAGCCCTCCAACCTCCTGCGACTCTAAGTTGGGTAATACTGGAATCAGCTGCTGCAGTTTCACTGTGTAACCACTTTACGCAGCGGCTGTTCAGGAATCACTTTCGGACTTTGCTCTGAAAGATCTGTGTGACGTTCTAATGAGACAATATTACTTTTTCATTAAATTCATCTATAGAATGTGAGTCTGAGCTCAACAGCAGGGAGATTACCTATGAGATCTCCTGTTATTACACGTGAGCCCAAGTGGCAGGAAATGATCACGGGGGGATGTCTTATAATCAGACACAATGTGATGAAACCAAATTGGAGCCAGCATTTTACGAGCATCTGTGAGAGGACAATAAAAACACATGACGCCCTGCAGAGTAGATCATCTCACGTCTCTTGCATTCGGAAACTAACAGCATTTTTTTAAATCAGTGACCACAGTCAGTTAATCAGTTAATCAGTGAGAGGAAATAAATTTGTCCAAATATGGTGCATCCCATTTACAGCATTTAATTGTGACCAGCGTCGGAAATACACGAGGGCAAAGGGCAAAACTGCCCCTAAGAAATATAATTTTGCCCCTGATATCACTAGAGAGGGGCAAAAAATGCCCCCGTAATTTCCTCTAATAATAATGATAATTTAATGAACTTGTCAAAAACATCGTAGCCTATATGACCCGGTCCAGTTGCCATAGAACGTTTTTCATTTTCACCTTGACTGATGTTGCATGTGCGTGAAGAACCGAACGTTGTAAAAAAATAAATAAATAGAGCGCTTCTTAATCAGACCTGTGACTACGAGAAAAAGACCCGAATTTTTTGCAAGGCATGTCGAACTTGTGGATAACGAGTTGCCAAAGTCGTTGTCAATCCAGCACAGGCGAATTCTTCTGCTGACTTCATCAAGGGGAGCGAAAACATAAAGAAATACGTGGCCTTTCGTCACCAGGCGACCAAGCAACATGCCATCGCCTACGGTGAGTGATAACTAGTAATAATTATTTTGAAATGATTTAGTCCGCTTTAGTTAGCTAACGTTAGCTAGCTCTGATAGTGCGTTAGCTACAAGGGCTCGCTTGCAAGCTAGCTAACTTAGCTAACGTTAGACAGAGTGCAGTCAGTGAGTGATTTTTCCCCCATCCTCATAAGTTACTGCGATCTTGTGGTTGACAACCAATCCTCTATTTGGGTCAAATACAATTAGTTGAGACTGCAGTTGACTGGGGGTTTTCAAGGTTTAAATGCTTAGATTAAGTCCCTTATCACATGTAACATACTATTTTAGTTTTTACAGAAGCATGGAGTAATCAGGTCAATAACAGAGAGCCAATTGTGGAAGCTGTGAATCTGATGCAGAAGACAGCGTTCTGCAAAATGGTCAAGCTGTTTGCCATTGCTTAACATATTGCTAAACATGAGAAGCCATTTGCTTATTATCCATCTCTAGTCAATCTGGAGAAGCGGCATGGAGTTGATTTGGAAGATACCTAAATTAAGCCCAAACAAGCAAGGGTTTTTACCCAGTACCTCGCGGAACAAATACAGCTTGAGGTTAGCAAGCAAGTATTGGCTTCCAGATATATCAGTGTGCTTGTTGATGGGAGCACAGACAGGTCAACAGCGGAGAAGGAGGTCCTTTATGTGAAATTCCTGCATAAAGGTGTCCCTCGCATGGCATTTCTAGGGTAATTATCTATGATCTATGATCTCTTATCAATTATCTATTGCTCAAGTTTGTTTATCAATTAATCTAAAGGTTACTTACACACACACTGTACAAGGATTTCTCTGAAGTTGGCTCACTTGTGTGTTGTTTAGTTTTTTTTTACATTGTGTGTTTTTATCATCCTAATAGAATTAAGGACACAGAGTGCCACAGCTGACGGCATCCTGCATTGCATCTGGTCACTGCTAATCTCCAAGGGCATCCCTAACTGGACCGATCATCTTGTTGGATTCGGAGCAGATGGAGCCAACGTTAACTTTGGATGCAGGCAGGGCATCTACACAAAGCTAAAGAATGACATGCCATGGCTAATGGGCATTCATTGTTTAGCTCATCATTTAGAGCTAGCCTGCAAGAATGCCTTCCAGGGAACTTATTTCAATCAAGAGGTTTGTGTGATATTTTAACTTTTGATATAAAAAACACATTATAAAAAACATAGTATTTATTAACATTGCTGGACCCTAAAGCAAACAGTATAAACATTGTGGGACTTTGATTCTCAACGCCTTGTTTGTGTTTTCTATTTTCAGATTGATGGGTTCCTGTCTTTCTATACATCATTCTATCGAGGGTCAGGGAAAAGACGACGGGAGCTGGACCAGCTGGCTGAAGTGCTAGACGAGTCTGTCCTGACACCCACTAGAGCAGATGGGACCAGATGGGTTGATCACCGCAGAAGAGCCCTTAAAGCACTCGAGACGAACATCCCTGCCGTCATCGCTCATCTAAGTGAGGTGGGAAGTGATCAGCGGCAAGATATAAAGAAAGCAGATGCTGCAAGAGTGAGAGGATGGCTCAAGAAGGTTAGGTCCAATGAATTCCTCCTCCATACAGGTCTTTACATGGATGGTTTGGGTGAGTTGTCCCATCTATCTCTCCAATTCCAAACGGACAGCATCTCTCTTCCCACAGCTGTGGAGGCTATTGAGACTTCCAAAGAGGTGCTGAAAGACATGGCGAAAGGTGATGGCCCAAAGCTGAGAGCAGTGAAGGTGGAGTGTAGGTGTGGTAGCTACAGAGGTGTAGAGCTTTCTGACACTTATGCAGATGCTGAGGAGAGATTGAAGAGTTTCAGAGAGCCGCTCATCCATGACATTGTGGCCTGCCTTGATGAAAGGTATCAAACAGACACAATCCTCATGGCCATGTGTAAACTGGACCCTAAGCGCTGGCCTGAAGATCTGACTGAGTATGGTAACGAGGAGGTCTTGCTGCTCCTAGAGCATTTCAAGGAGATACTGACGAAAAACGGCTGCGATGTAGAAAGCGTAATAGCAGAGTGGACCCGTCTTAAGAAGGTCATCAACATGAATTACAGAGGTCTAAAGTGGGAGGAACTATGGGCACAGATTCTAAGGGTGTGGTCTGAGGAGTTCCCCAACATACTCCACATAATTGAAATAATTCAAGTCATGCCGATGTCCACCTCCAAGGTAGAGAGGGCGTTTTCTCTTCTGAATCGAGTCAAAACTGACTGGCGGATCAATCTCAACACAGCCACAGTGGAAGACCTAATGATTATCTCACTAGAGCAGGGGTGTCAAACTCATTTTCACTCTGGGCCACATCAGCATCATGGTTTCCCTCAAAGGGCCAGTTGTAACTGTAAGACTGTATAACTGTAACTACTCCTAACATATTGTTAAATAACTGTCTCTGCATTTGATTGTTTATTCAAGTGTAAAAATATTGTACATGCAGTTATATAAATGTAAAAATATATTTAAGCACATTTCTGTTATTATAACATAAATAATTTTAATTTAGGGTTAAGAAACCCACATTACTCTATCAAAGATCAAACTTTTAAAGAAAATAACAAAGACAAATATCATCAAACACAAGTTATTACATTAACTTTGTTCAAAGCTATTTTTGTCACCTCTCTGCATCACTAATGTCCCGCCCTGCCGTCGTCCCGTGCATGGCAGCTACATCCAAGAGCTCCTCACTGAGATCAGGTCTGCCTTGAGCCTCTTACAAACATTGATAGATGATGTATCTCGTCTCTTAGCTAGCTGTGTTGTTAGATTGCTGCTAGTTCCTGAACTCGGTCTGCGATGGTGTTTCTTCACAAACTGACATTTGTAAAAGTCTGTATCTGGTCGGAGCTCACCTGCTCACATACCTTTAGCAGCACTGGGCTGTAGCTTCTGTAAATATATTCTGCTGTGATTGCACTCTGCCTTTTAATTCTTGGACACTTTTATGTTTTTCTTGGAGGCTAAATTTAGCTCCGTGTTTGGTGTCAAAATGCCGACGTGAATTGTATCCTTCATCACCGACACGCATCATAACACAGAAGACAGACCCGTTTTTCTTCTTGAAGCACAAACATGTATTCGCTTTCCCATCTTAAATTACATTTTCTTCCCTCTGCATCAATTTTTCTCTTCGTGGACATTTTGGGATTATTTGTCGATCTTTTTCAACTCAATCACTTGTTGGAAAACCTCTTTACGGGCTGTTGCCTCTCCTGTTTTAAAAAAAAAAAAAGGTAATAACTAATTAACCATATTGTTACCAAGTGACTGTTAGGAGGACAAGTAATCAATGTCCAGCCACGGTGATAATACTTCGCAACATGCTATCTCATAATTTCGACCATGGGGATATTTTTATTTTCAAGTCTAACTTTAAATTATTTTTCCAAAATTAAAAAAAAAAAAAACTTTTTTCGGCCCGCGGGCCTCGAGTTTGACACGTGTGCACTAGAGGGACCAGAAGAAGAAGATGCAGCTGCTGCAGCATGTGCAGAATCTGCTGTGAAAAAAATGGTTCTGCAGTGGGAAGAAAGCAAGGCGGCTCCACATAAAACCCTATGGGAAAAGGGAGCAGGTCAGACCAGCAACTTCTCCAATGGCTGACAGTGACACAGATGACGACGATGATGAACTGCTGCTATTTGACAAATATGCCACTCGTGTATGTACGGTATACGTACATATTTATTATTTTTCTCCACTGTACATATAACTTAATATGTACTTTTTAATTTTCTGAAATTACATTTTCCTCTCAAACCCTAACCAATTTTTTTTTTACGTCTTACACCCTTAGGGGTGACTGCAAGACTGCACTTCTGCTATCAGAAGACAGCATGGAAAAAAACTCAGCAAAAGCTGACTAACAGCTTTTTCCTAGCTCAGAGACTGGACTACTCTTCTTTTATAGAAGACCCTGTGAGACGTTTCTGCTATCAGAAGACAGCTTATAGTGACTGATATCTTTTGCACCACATAGACTTTCCTTGAGTTGAAATTGTTTTATGTAACTGTTTTGAGAAAACTTTAATAAAAACACAGCCTTACCATTTGTAAGTGTCTGGGACTCAAACTGAAGACTCTCAAACTGAAAACTGAAGTTACCCCTCTTCCCCTGTCCCTGAAACATGTGATACAGAGGTGATGACCGACTCTACCAGAGGAGGGTAAGTTCCCTGGATGAAGACTTGGCAGTGTTAGTCAAAAAATGGTGAGAAACTCACAATAGGCATAGTAAGGTACAGACGCTCTACGTAACTACTCATACTGGGTGTCAGGGTTACATCCTGCTGAGAGGGCCTAGGGCGTAGCCGTACAAATTTCATTTGTTTTTCCAACTCCTCAGAGGGACACTAATCCCCGAAGGTTGTTCGGACTACTTATGGAGTTACCACCGTGTTAGGTGCGGTCCTGCCCTTCTTTCCGTTGGGCAGGACCCATTGCGCTACAGTTCCTATATAGCACAAAAAGTAAGGACATTTGTGTTTGGTAGATTATTTCTTTGTTGTAACAATGCTTCTTGCCAATAAATCTTATACCGTTGGAAAGCCTGTTTATTTCCCTTTTAAATGGTGCCACATTTGTAAGGAACATGCATTTGTGGGATGAGCAGCAGAGCTGAGTATGTGGGTTGTGCCCATGAAAAATTTGCCAAATCTTCTCTGCCAATGCAAACAGCTTATTCTGTTATTGACAGACAAGGCAGCACAAGTGTCCACCTCAAACAGGTGTCCCCCACCTCTGCAAGAACACAGCATTTCATTTTGTAAATAAATGGCTTTGTTGGCATAGTTGACAAATCAAACACTTGCCTTTCTTGTGCACTGTCATATTTATTTAAGTGGATCTTTCTGTAAGAGATGCAAAGATCATAGGCTGCCTAAGAGACGCTAAAAGTATTCACTCTATGTAAAACTAGGGGTAAAGGGGCTTCCAACGGGTGAAACTATTCTAAATGTTTGGTGTCTGTATGTAAAGAATTAGTAAATAGGTCAGCATGGTAGTTATGTCAAGCATTTATAGCCAACATGTGCTGCGAGACTCCTTTTCATCTGTTTATTTGCATAATGAAGAAATGCCTATTCATAGAATTCCATTCAATCAGCAATGGAAGAGCTCTCATTTAGCTCCAAAAGGGCAGCATCCCTGGCTTCCTCCTTCTCAGCCTGCTTTTTAAGGAAGGTCAACATGGAGGGCATGTGACTCCTCCTCACTGTCTGTATCAGGCAGCAGGGACATTGCCGACTCTTGACGTGAGGAGGCTTCAACAGCAGTCTGGCGATGGTTCGACACCGAGCATGAGGCAGCAAGGTTGGGGGGATGAATGGACGGCCTCTCCCCAAAAGCCTCATGCATGGCATCAAACCAAGGCCAAGTAGCTGCTGTTGCCTCACCATCTTTTCCTTTGCCTGTGGGGTTATTCATCAACTCTTATTAACACCATGGATAACAGAATGTTACTGAAAGGGCAGTTGGAGCAGAATGTACAGTGACTGATAATGTAATAGTCTAAATCAGTGGTTCCCAAACTTTTTCTGTCAAGCCCCCCTTTGATGATATAGGAACATTGTAAGCCCCCCCCCCCCCCACCGCACCCGACCCCACCCACCCCAGATGGGTCGTACCTTCTTTGTTTTGAATTAATTGCATAATAATATATGAACTCTATAACATATTTGTTTTTCTTTCTAGAATAAGTACATATCACTTCACTTTACCCCATCACAGTTTATTGTTTAGTTTGTTTTACTGAAAAAAAAATAGCAATAATAAAATCAATTTCCAAAAAGATTGGACTTTAGATTGCTTTCAAGTAGTGCTTTTTTATTTGTTATAATTTTATTTTATATTGTTTTACCGGTGTGTGTGTGTGTGTGTGTGTGGGTTGGTGATGAAGCCGCGCCCCCCTGTAGTTCCACTGCGCCCTCCAGTTTGGGAACCACTGGTCTAAATGATCATAATTGCTTTTACCTCAAATGTTGAGCAGTTAATCAAATTTGTAGATAACAAATAAATAAGTACACTACATTTCAATACAGAAGGCCTGGGTATCCAATGCAAGCCTGCTTTAAAGTGTACAACATAACATCGATAAACACAGCCCAACCATATGATTTGCTTTACCTTGTATTTGGTATCAAGTTTGTCCCACTTTTTGGAGGCCTGCATGCCTGTCACATGCCCCTCCAGCCCCATTTCTTTCACCACCTGCCTGTAATCAGTAGAATCTTTATTGTCATTGTCCTTTAAACAATGAAAATGTATTTAGCAGCTCTTCAGTAGTGTGCAATCAATATTGTTTCTCTACCAATATCATATATGGTAGAGAAACAAGTCCACAAACGGGAGTTAAGTTCAACCTTTTATTTATTACACCAATAACAAATGAAACATCTGAAATGAGTTTTGGGTTGCTGTGTTTTTCCTCTTGTGCTCCTTTTCCTTCCTTTGCCCATCCACACAGCTGCTCTGAATCAGCCAATCAGCATCCTGCCTGTTCTCCTCACTAATCACCTCATTCCCCTCACCTGAGCTTCTTCACCCATCTCTCCACCTGCACGTCACTGTGTATTTAAAGGAGCAATTTACAACATTAAGAGACATCAACAAACTATATCTCTGTAAATATATAGTGAAGTAATGTCTACCTGAACAGAGAATGAAGTTGCTCTCTCTCTCTGTTGTTATCAGAGCTTCTTCTGGCTTTGCTCCTTGCATGCTTTAAGTGGGTGTCAGCATGCCCAACTGGTTAGCTCAAGGCCGCCAACCTGCTCTGCTCTCATGCGGTGGTTACAGCTGATACTGCCAGCCCGACTGACAGCATCGTTGCTGAAGAGTAGCATCCACCCTCTTTTTCTTCCTCAGCATGTTTTGCAGTAGTTTGAACTGTTAGCAACGTAATGCTGCGAGCCGCCAGCTCAGGCATTGTAATGTTGAGCGCCATTAAGAGGCAATAGAAATGGTCCCAGTCTTGTATTATAAATTTCAGTTCAGTCTTTGTTGGACCCTTGAACATTATTACTGGATGACTAGGTCAGCTACATAGGCAGCTGGTGGAACCAGGGAAAATGAAGAGACTGCAACACCACAGGTATTGATGACCGCTGCAGCCCAGGAGAAACGGGTGTCAGCCGGACCGCCGACAGAAAACGAAGAGCGTGTTTCAGCCGGGCCGCTGACAGAATACAAGGAGCAAGTATGGAAAGAAGGGGATTGGAGGCTCTGGGCAGCAGGGCAGCTTGGGGGATCAATGCTTACTAGACCCTCGCTTCATTCTAGGGGCTCCAACCCCTAGATACCTCGGATAAATGAACAGGCGAGTCCCCATTAAACGGGGCTTCTCAAAATCAGGATCTGACAGGAGGCTAGCTGGGTCAGGAGGAGACAGAAAGCTAGCAGACTGAAGCGAAGGCTAGAAGCTAGTGGGCCAAGGTACAAACTGAGGGAGAGTATGCTGGTGGTAGGCAGGCAGTGAGTCCAAAGGCAGGCTGGTAGCAGCAGGCAGGTAACACGTCAACAGGTAGCAGGTAACAAAACCCCAAAACAGTAATATTGACGAACTGACAAAGGAACAAAGGTGGTATAAACAGTGACAAGGGAAGAGAGAACATGTGAGCAGGAGGTGAGGTGAGAGCAGGACTAATTCAATAGAGTTACCAAGTATGCAGACACAATTATGAGCTCAATATTATTCAGTTGAGTTTGTTTTGCCTATAGAGTAAAGCAAGCCTTTGTGCCACTTCAGGTCTTCCCTCTGCAGATACTGAGTGACAGGGAACGAGATGGAACACCAAAACTAAATTCCAGCTGAATAAATTGGTTAGCTGACATTAAAGTATGTCCTAAATTAATTATAGGTTCTTATTTCACTTCCATAACCTGGATGGTATATGGCCTATTCTCCAGTGTCACCTTACTATTATACACCTCTAATGAGACTGATGATGCTTTACTGTATATCCCTGATGAGGATTGTTGGTATAAGACCTCTGATTTACCTTTCAGACTGGATGGTGTGTTGGGTCAAGGCGAGGTGAAAAGTACTACAGTGCTCAACTAAATATACATTGGGACAGGATTAAGATTACAAAAGGAAGGATAATATGAAATGTTCACATTCCACCTCTCTTTAATTCATCGTTATGAATAGCATTATAACCATCGTGAAATTACAGGATATGGTTTCAGGAAAATTCAAAGAGAAAAAAGCCTCCCCAAGGGGAGTTGAAGGGGAGGCATAAATAATGCGTGAGGTGAATTTGAGTCAAAAATTGCACTCCTTCGAATCATAAGTTCACTCATCCCCTCATTTGTGACTGGGCTTTCATGATCTCTGTATGGACACCTGAAAGTTACATGGAGTCAGAACATTCAATGGCCATGTGGCCCACATGGATATGTGAAGCTGTGACAGACATGTTTTAGAATGCTTGGTCTGGAATTCGGCAGCTTTGCCATGGCAGCAGCTGGGATAAATGTCATGATGTCTGCTCAGCTTTGACACGGGCAAGGAGACACAACAGTGGTATTACAGACAAATGGATGATGCGAGCATTTGAATGTGGAAGGATTATATATTGTCACCAAAAAAAGATGGATGTTTCATTGTTATTATTGTAGATTTCCAGCATGGCTCACTCTTTTCTGCTTGTTGTATGGGTTGTATCCATCAGCTGATTCACAGTGATCCTAAAACTCAGCAGGAATGCTGCATTGTGAGCCCAGCCTTGGTCTGTTGTTTTCTCCTCTGCAAATCTACCATCTCAATTATATACCAGCTATAATGCAATCAGCCCAGCTGTAATGGGCAATATTGCCTTGCATAACTCACTCATAACTCATTTGCTGAATTAATTGCTGCATTAGACGCTGGGTGTCCCCAGTGGCGAGTGAGCTCTCCACTGATAAGAGATTTCATTAAGTTCACTTGTTTACAACACATTCCATCAGCAGCAGTGCTGCTGACAACGCAGGGTCCAAGTGTGGAAGGCAGAGCAATCAAGACCAGCCCAGGCCCAGTCCAAACGGTCTGGTCCTGTCAAGCTTGAGACTCAGATCAAACAGCAAGTAAACAATTTACAGTTCTTTGCAAGTGTCCAAATCTTTCCCTTTTAGATAAAAATTGCAAAAAATATGGTTTTGCACCAGACAGAACACCATACAGACAGTTTTTTTGCCAAATGTGATTCAGTGGTGTTTGCCACAAACAGCCAATGTACTGACTAAACAGAAACATACTCACAAGCCGTCTATATGCAGTGTGCCAATGGAAGCTTTAATTATAACTGATCTCTGCTGAAAGACTTGTACAGTTGTGGGATAAGATCAAATGTCACCTGCAGTAGTGCTACTTTGCGCAAATGCACTTCTGGTGCTTTTAACCTCTGATTTTGTATGCTGTCAAACCGCCTGTAAAAATCACTTTGCGTCTAAACTGACTCACAGAATGTAGACTCTGAGTATACATATGAAGGCAAGTCACTGTCAAAATCCGAGAGCGCAAATGAGAACCACGCGCGCGCAAATCAAACAGCCGTGCGCATATTTTACTTTCACGAGCGCTTTTACATCACTCCGCTCGCGAAATTTCCGCTTGCGAAACTTTAACCTGCTCGCGAGCGAGTAATTTTTCTTTTTGACTGTAAGTGGGCGGGCCCAGTCTCCATTGTATCTCTACATTTGATTGGTTACAATCCTCGTCTTTGGATAAACCGGATATCACTCTTGACGCAGACACTAGGGGGAGATTTTCACATTGCACTACAGGTCAGGGGCAAATAATGTACATTTTACTGCACGGGTACTTTTACTTTCTGTACCTAAAGTACATTTTGCTGATAATAACATTGACTAAGGTTTTGAATGCAGGTATTTTACTGGTAGTGGATTGTTTCATCAGTATGGTATTAGTACGTTTACTGCAGTGAAGGATCTGAATACTGTTTCATCCACTAATTACTTGTCAGTGATTTAAGTTGGGCAAACGGTTAATATACAAACAGTGGTCCCTAATCTCGGCTCCAGATCTTTGAGGTCCAAATTGTTGCTCATATTATATGCAACTACATTATATCTCTTCTGTAAACACAACAGAATGATTAAATATGATCACATCGTGTTTTAATCAACTAAGATCAAAGAGTTTCTTTGAGCTGTTTGTCACAAGAGGTTTGACTCAAACACACATTGTCTGTAATAGAATGATGGAGTGAATTTAAACCAATCTGAGCAACTTGACTCCATTTACAAGAGAAACACATTTTTAATTATTGTATTTAACAACTCTATTAACATACTTTGTATTTCATCAGCCTCTACAGTCTGAAAAGTTTACAAAATCTGTCAGACAAATGTAGAACATCCTGAGATGTAGTGGAGTAGTGTTTAGTGGCGGATTGAAAACCACCTCTATCAGAACTAGCGTCTGTGTCAGAGTGATATCTGGTTTATCCAAAGACGAGGATTGTAACCAATTAGATGTAGAGATACAATGGAGACTGGGTCCGCCCACTTATTGTCAAAAAGAAAAACTCCTCGCGAGCGAGCAAATTAAAGTTTCGCAAGCGACTTTTGCCTGCGCGAGAGGGAATTTTGCTCGCGGAGTGATGTAAAAGCGCTCGTCAAAGTAAAATACACACGCGGCTGTTTGATTTGCATGCGCGCATGGATGTCATTTGCGCTCTCGGATTTTGACAGTGATTTGCCTTCATATATACGTCTGCCATTGTTCGTGTATTTCTTCCACTATCTATTTTGCAAGGGCTGCATCCTGTACTTTACACTGCCCAAGACGATTGCAATAGTATTTAAGAAATACAAACAAGCCAGTGTGCTTCTTTCCCCTACAGCGTAATGGAGGCAGACCTACGCGCGGTGGAGATAGTCTCGCATAGCAATACCTAAGGCTAAACACACATAAAATATTTCAAATTAAATTGGACCCATTTCAAATACTTTAGTTTATACCTGCATAAATAATGACTTTCTCATCAGAATCAGCTGTTCGGTGTTTGGTGTTTATTAGCAAATGTTAGCATGCTTACACACTGAACAAATATAGGGTACATACTAAAAAATGATGCCAGCATGTTATCGCCATTTTGAGACATCTAGGACAATTGCTTATATGCTTGATGACCTTTGACACTGTCCACAAACATTTCCCTTTCAATAAACTTTACATTAGATATCTGTTCTTATGGCCCCGTGTAGACTTTTAAAGCAATTTCATACTGATGAAAATGTGTTTGTGCAGATGTCTGCGTGCTGCTCAATGTACTCAGAAACAAGCACTAGAGGAGACGATGTCCAGATGTCATCATTGTGACTTCTAATCCACATGTTTGGAATAATATTAACCTTTATTGATCCCCAGAGTGGAAATTCGTAGCAGTACAAGGACATGAATTCGTAAAAAGGAAGAGTTTTGGGGGTACATTTTGCTTAACTGAGGTGAGGGTCTAAAGATTTTGTATAGACTGTAAAGATCCTTGAGGCAAATTTGTGATATTATATAAATAAAATTGACTTGATGCAGCCATTGCAATTTTCTTGACCGTTTCTGTTTTTATTTTTTAGAAAAGTCTTTCTTGCTGATTTTCTTTCTTAGAACTATAATTGACACCAAGTGTCACAGCTCTGCCCCTTCTCTCCTGTCACTCTCTCTCACTCACCTAATCAGCTCATTCAGGGCACCTGTTAGTCACACCCACCTCCTCGCTCTTCTACACCTACTATTTAAACCCCAGTCTCACACACACTCACTGCCAGATCGTTCTCCGCATTATGCCAGACTTTCCCACGTTTACCCACCGACTGTTTTCCCGTTGCCGACCCTGCCAGTTTGGAATTCTCCGCCTTGCCTCTGCCCTGGTAAACGACTCAGCCTTCTGTCCCCGACCACAATTTTCTGCCTCTGCTTCCTCTGGTTTCTGTCTGCCTTCTCCCCGGACGGCTTGGCGTTCCACCAAGTGGATTTCTACACATGTGCAGATCCAAGACTGTTTGCCTGTGGTGTCTTCTGCCTGGAATACAGTGTCGTTTCAACCTCCTCGTTTGGATCAGCCTCCCGGTTCCTCAGTCTGTCTGCCCTGCCCAGTTCTCACCCTCACAGCCTTGGATTTCCCTGTTGTTCCCTGTCAAGTTTCCCTTTGTGTTCTTTGTTTTCACTCTGCAATCCCTGGTCATGTCTGCGTTTGGGTCCACCACCACTCCCTGTGACAACAATATCCTTTTATTATTGTCATCTGTACTGGTTATTTGCATAAAAACAAACAATTGAAGCATGCTTGGGTTAGTTTAATACAAACACCCGCCCACATGGTTACACAGATTCTAAAGCTGAGATCTTCCAAAACATGAAACCTGCTTTCTAAGTACAAATGGAGCACTTCCCCGTCTCCTAGTTTTTAATCTGGGGAACAGACGGTAAGAACAGTGGCCACCATCCAACGCAGTGTCTGATTCTGGCTGCAAACAAATGAATTGTTTCAAGAGTGTTATCTTATTTATCTCCTCCCTCCTCAAAAGGTAATAAATGGAATAGCATGCATAATTCAGTACAAATCAGGACTTAGATTACTGTCATTCGAAAGCTGTTTAATGTCTGCCAAATGATTTCCCTCATTGCTCCCGGAGGACTCTGTCACCAAGAGGAGTAACACTCTGGTTGTGGAGTCATTTCTCATTTATTTATGCGTTATTCATGTTGACATTTCTGGTCAGAATCAATGAGCCTCAGCTGTTCATCCAAATAAAAAATGATTGTGTTAGAAGCAGAATGTTTGGATATGATTTCCTTTTCTTATACTTGTGAGACTTACCTCAACACATTATTTTGGAGGACCTCCTACTGGCCTCTGTTAACAGCAGTTCAATCAGGAGAGACAAATGAATGATTAGTAGTTAACATTTGTTATGACAGATGTTCCGTTAATGAGTTCGACAGAAATTCTGTGGCGATTGCCCTGAGCGGCAACAATAAAAATTCCCCCGAAGAGTCCAGACACTGGTGGTGGTGGCTGAAGGTTCTGCTGGAGTTGGCTGGAGATGCTGATGGAGTGCTGAATCTGCGAAGACAGATGGTGCTGGGGAGGAGGAGGGTCGCACCAAACTGCAGATGGACAACTAGAGGCAGGGATACAGCACATTCAAAAAGAGACGGCAGCAAGCTGATAGGCTAACGATGAGGGAGTGACACTGCGCTATTGGCTGGGAGCACCCAGCTGTTAAACAGCTGATAGCGTGCATGATGCCTCTGACAGTGACAACCGCAATTGAGAATGTGCCGCTAGAGTGCGGGAGTCGTATTGAAAGAGTAAGCGTGCAAGGATAGTCTTCCTGAGCTTCATCTCAATCAGGAGAGACAAATTAATGATTAGTAGTTAACGTTTATTATGACAGATGTTGCGTTAATGAGTTAGACAGAAATTCTTTGACGCTTGAACTCGACGGGGAGATTTGTGATCGAGTGGCGATTGCCCTGAGCGGCAACAATATAAATCCCCAAAGTGAGAAGAAAAACACAGCAATATGTTCCCCCCAAAAGAAAGTATTACTTACCAAGCTGTACTTGAATGGCAGTGAATTTTGTCAGCGAGTTGGTGTGGACTGCTAAGAGATGAGGCATGAAATAAACATTACACTGGAATTGAGGTTAAATGGATAACCGCATCAGAGAACCTGTTGTACGGACAACTAAAAGTGTGGCAAGAGACTGGGTCAGCACTGACGTGGGTGCAAGCGATTGAGCCAGCGGTGGCTAGAGGGCAGCAGTGCCCTGCTTGTGATTAATGATTTAGCCAGCAATGGCCAGTGAAATGCTGCTAAGGTTTGAGCTTTAGACAACATGGTTACCATAATTGCCTACATTAACTTTAGTTTTAGGCCATACATGATACCATACACTTAAAGCATTTCATACATTTGAAAAACAAGAACCTTGACAATTCAGCAGAGACTAAATTGGGGTCTGCAGTGACCTGAGACTTGATGATTCAGTGCTAATTTAAGTGTAAGAACCACAAGTTATATGCAATTGCTTACCAGGCTGCTAAGGCTTTAGAGATCTCTGAGCTCTGATGATGGCAGAGACATCGGGGCGCACATAGGAGGCATAAGCTGAGGATGACCAATGCCCCAGTTGTTGAAGGGAAGCAGTAGATTGACCTTGCATAGCTGCTGAGGTTGCAGTGCCTATTCTAAATGAATGACCTGAATAATGCTTTGGTGGTAAGTTGCATTTTAGAAGAACCTGCTCCAAATGATGGCTAAACCAGGACTTGGTCAGGCACAATGGTCAGTTCCCGACCTGTTTTTTAAAATATTTTCACATAGATTTAAAAGGGCAGAATTGAGAATCCATGAGAGCGATAACTATTACACAATTACCTCCAGCTTTGGAGTGTTTGATAAAAAGACTGAAGAAAACTGGGTGAAAGGTTAAGTCCAACAAGGTAACGTACTGAGCTGGATCAAATGAATTAGAAGTGGTAAATTCACCGCTCCTTAGGAACCCATAGAAAACAGCTGTCCAAAAGGGAATCCACATCGGGAGAAAAACATCCATGTTTCAAAGCTACTTGTATTTTTTGCAATATAGAAAGGGTAATGGGAAGTCTACTATCTATGTAGGGAGGGGAAACTTTTGAAATGCCAGCTTAATGTAACAGCTTAATGACCGGGTTAGAAAAAAGGCTGTGAAAAGAAGGATCGAAGCATCTGGCGTT
The DNA here is from genome assembly GCF_050575085.1 of Anarhichas minor. Classification (NCBI taxonomy): domain Eukaryota; kingdom Metazoa; phylum Chordata; class Actinopteri; order Perciformes; family Anarhichadidae; genus Anarhichas; species Anarhichas minor. The sequence goes on along the minus strand of NW_027466517.1, from coordinate 5,792,567 downwards.
AAACTGGATCCCGGCAACCAGACATCTAATATACGGAGGCTTGAAGAACGCACGTCAATGCAATGACAAATAAATGCACAAACAGCACTGATTGTTACAGGTTTTAGTGGTATGTTCAGGGAAATGCAGAACAAGGCAAAGGTTTTCCAGGCAAAATCATAGGATTTTAAAGTGGAAGCTGGCCTTTTCTCATCAGAATCAGAAGCGTTTATTGCCATAATATGTTGAACATACAAGGAATTTGACATGACGGGAGGTGCATAACATTTAACAACAATCAACAACGATCAACAGTGCAAAGTAGAAACCTATTATAATTTTTAGAAAAATATAAAATAAAGTAAAATATAAAATAAAGTGGAATGTAAAATAAAGTGCACAAACGAACAGATAACAGGACTATAAACAAGTGAGATGTAAGTGTAGTGTAAAAGTGTCGAGTGCAATAGAAGGGATGCAGGGGAGTGACCGGTAGGAAATTGTCCTGGGGATGACGGAGTCTGTTAATGAGCCCGACTACCGACGGGAAGAAACTGTTCATGTGTTGTGAGGTCTTGGTCCTGATGGACCTCAGCCTCCTGCCAGATGGAAGGGGCACAAGCAGTTTTTGTCCAGGGTGAGAGGCGTCGGCTACAATCCTTCTTGCTCGCTTCACGGTTCTTGAAGTGAGGGACAGCAGATTGCAGCCAGAGATGGGCATAGATACATCAAAATGTATTTTGATACAAAATACCCCTAAAATAAATGTATCAAAATAAAATACAAAATACTGGTGCCAGAAAATGTAACAAAATACAATACATTCATTTTGTATTTAAAATATAGGAAATACTTTTTTCTGGATTTTCCGTTTTCTCACAATTTGGTATAGCAGAGCATTCAGGTTTGGGCTATATAATGTACACAAAGCTCTGGTGAAGCCCACAAAAAGGAAGAACAGTCAGAATGTCAGTGTAACTAAGCACATCTGTGCTTGTTGATGGTCCTTCTTGAACATCATCTTGCTGAGACATGTTGTCCACCTGGCCAACTGTAAAATGTATGAAATAATAAAACTAAGAATACTTTCATAATATGCCTTTTAAATAAAATAAATTGGATATTTAATGTTTTTTTGAACAAATGGACATCTACTGTCATAGCCTGGCTAACTGTGAACTATATTATCTGCCAGTAATTGATATGGCATTATGACATTCACATTGAGAAGATACAGCATAACTCAGTGGCAGGCCGTCAGGGCCTGCAAGGCCTTCTCTGCTGGCCTAAACAGAATCACAAAACTATATCTATTTTATAATTTTATAATTTTTCATAAATACACTACATGTATTCAAATTTATAAAAATATTTTTCCCATTATCTTATTTTCTCAATGCACAGCTACTGTCTTCCTCAGTTGCTCTGCTTCCAGTGCAGCTTGTTTTAAGTAGAGCTTTTATCCAATCAGATTTCACCTCTGTGTCTCTAGGTAAGAACAGTGGCAGAGGCCTGCAGACTCACAAGTGCATCCATGTGCAGTTTAAGTGAATGGGGACGATATTGTTGATTGTCATAGTGTTCAACCAATCAGATCTTTAGTTTGACATGTTGGGCGTATTCTTTGACGTGTCAGCGCCTGCTAGGCTAGCCGGCCTATAGCTACGTCAGCATTACGTGCAGCTCAGTTTCCATGTGCAGCTCTGCCGCGAGGTGCAGAGTGTGCTGTGATTGGTCAGTGGGCGAGCACGTGACTATCGTGAAACTTAACAGCAGAGGCTTAGTCGGGTAGTGAATCACATCACGTGATGCAGCTCAGCCAATCAAATATGGGCATTCTGACTTGAGTGAGATGTATCACACACCATGACACAGGGGGCTGAGACGAGGAAAGACATTGCAGAGCAGTACGTTCTATGTTCGAGTTGTGAAAGTAAAATCCTAAAACAATTTTGGTGGGTCGCGGCTTGTCATTAAGGAATGACGGTGGATCCCACAGCCAGACCGTCTGAGAACCACTGTCCTACATGAGTGCAGAAAACATTATAATTTCCTCAATTTAAACTTCTGCATTTTCCAAGTGCTCTAGTATTATTCAAACATATTGTAAGCCTCGTACCGAACGGGTTAATACGAAGACGTATATAGTTACATCCTTAAAAATGAATAGCTGTGGCGCCATCATGTGGTTATAAGGTGGTATTTCAGCTGCAGGACAGCAGTGAAGGCCCAGGCATACAATGCACGGCCTGCCACTGGCATAACTTGTAATACAGTGCAAGATTAGATGGTCAGACATCTCTTGATAACGTTATCATGAACATACAAGCTCCCAATCTCCCTCTTCCTATAGCTAGCTACTCGACTGATAAGTTAACTTGCTATGCACTAGCCTAGACAGCATGCTAGCATCATTAGCATGTTAGCATCGAGCTTGATATTATAACCATCACCATGTATATACAATAGGCTATGTAGCCAGACCCAGACATCAATTACGCATCAAGCTAGTTGACATCTGTCACACTCAGATAAAATATTTAACTTGACAGACAATCCATTGAACTGGAAGATCTGAAGACTGAACTCGTGAACTGTTTTTTGATTCGTGGAGAAAGTATTTTAAATACAAAATTACTCCACTCTAAAGTATTTTGTTTCAAATTACGTTCGATTTTTATCGGCCCTATCAAATACAAATTACAAAATACTCAAAAGTAATTGAAATACGTATTTCAAATACAAGTAATAGAAATACTGCCCATCTCTGATTGCAGCCAATCACCCTCTCGGCAGAGCGAATGATGCGTTTAGTTTCCCGGGATATCTGTGACTTCCACAACACGTACTAAGCAGAAATAGGTTATTTTTTCCATGGTTAATGGCGGACAGTTGAACGGCTTTCAGGGCGATAAGCCATGCCCCCTCTCTGGCGCGATTCGCGCGAATGAACACAAATGGTCCCCGGCGAGACAGGCGGCGCGAATTTATCGCGCCGTGTTTGGTGTGAACACGGCATTAAGATTGCAAGTATCCAGGAGAGGGAGTGAGTGGGAAACCCACTGCTGCAACTTGGCCGTAGTTTGTCCTCATGGATGAGGTGTTGGGACAGAGGCCATCTATAAACCCCCCTGTCCTAATTGCCTCCATCCCTGAGGACACACCAGGGCCAAGTAAACAGGAGAGCAGGGAGAGGATGGACAGGCTGTTTGCATTACTGTAGAGAATGGCTGACAAATAAATGAACATGTAAATAAAATTATTATTTTTGTTAAATACATTGTTTATTGTATTTATTATATACATATTCAACTGATTAATTAGAAAAAATAACTATAAATGGCAATAGAACAAAAACAAATTATGGGGTGCCACAACATAGACCCCAGTGTAATTAAATCCTCTGGGTGGCCTCCAGAGTGTTTGGTCTCCATCTCCACTGTCCAACGCATCGTATCGCAACTGGGTTTGCAGAGCTGGCTCATCGACGGCTGCCATGTCACTAAGATTTATTTTCAGAAATAAGTATAAAATACTCTGCATACAAAATACTTCATGCACACGTTTATTTTGAAAGAATCAGTCCTAACACAATGTTTCAACAGTGCTACAAAAATAATTTTAGTAATTAGGTATCACAGCTTTAAAATTTGTATACTTGCCTAACAATAGTCGTGGTCACCAGGCACGTCCTCCAGGGAAGACACCTCTGGAGACAGCTGGTCCCGCTAGGGAGCACCTGTTGCCTCCAAACCGTTCTCCCCCTCATCCTCTGCCACATCCTCCACAAGATCGTCCTCTGGGGCCATAATGTCCCCAGCCCCGAGGCAGATGTTGTGGAGGACGGCACATGCTGTTATGACCTGAAATGGTAAAATGGCAAATATATAAATATGTCATCTACTGTTCTTCAGTATCCTAAAAAGTATTGTTGAGTGATTACTTACATGAGGTACGAAGGTGTGGTGCACCTCCAGCGCTTGTAGAAAGATTGCCTGGAACCGGCTCTTCATCATTCCAAAGGCACGCTCTATGATGGAGCGTGCCCTGGAATGATGGCCGTTAAAGCGCTGGGGTCCCACACCTTGCAATGGCCTCTTGTAGGGAGTGATGAGGGGGAGTGGGTGTTGGAGGCACGGGTACCCGCCATCTGCAAGGATGAAGTGCCCGCCGGTACAGCGGGCTGTGGCGTAGCACTCTCGAGTCGTGGACTGACCCACCCTGTAGGAGGCCCCACACGCCAGCCAGAATAAAAAGACCAGGGTCTCAATAGTGGCACCCCATCCGTGCCTCCGATCCTGGTGGAGGAGGTTCAGCAGCACAGCCAGGGCCTCCCTGCTCAGCCTAAAATCAGGCCTTGTGTCCTCGTCATTAAAAAAAACTGTCCAGGACAGGAACGCTTAGGTTGATCCTGCAGTACAGGGGTCTGGGCTGGTTTAGGGAAAGGAGGAAAAGGAGAACTGTTAAATAAATAACAATATTAAATGTGGGGAGCTTAGGTAGAATAGGCTTATATCTACATATTATATCGATCTATCTCTCTAGTTATCTGTCTGTCCATCCAACCTGTTTCAGCTGAAAAATGTATGTATGAATGATTTTTTTTAGATTACAGTAAACCATTTTAAATATGAAATTATAGAAGTTGTAATGACATTAGCCATACAAACTACGTTAGCTAGCTGAAGTTAACATTACTTTTAGATACAAGTACATTGATTAACCAATTTAAATTTTATTTAAATTTAAAATTACCTGAAAATGGTCCTGAAAAATACGATTCGGCGGTGTCGGCAGCGGTAAATAAGTTCTTCCACCATGATCTGATAAATGACCGCCATCAGAAGCACCATGTCTGGCTCCATTTTCCTACCTTTTTAGCACGAAGCTGGTTGCTAGGCGACGGGCATAGCAAAGGAAAAACTGGCTTCCTGTTTGGTGACGGAAACAGGAAGTCCTCTGTAGCGTAGGCCGTCTCATTTCGGAGACCGCTCGGTCTAGCCTTCGTGGTCCTCGAAGGACCCGGCCCACGTAGACCGCGAAGGCTGGGTCCTCCGAAGGATGCAGACACTGAATTGGGACATAGCTACAGTCTCTTTCTGGGTGGGGGACAGGCAGAGATGAATAACTCATCCTCCGTGATAGTGATCTGGTGGTATCACTACTGTGTGCAGAATCCTCCTCACATGCCTGGCCACAAGTAGCAGCTCCAGCTCCAGGAGATGATGTTCCACCACCACTGGTGAAGGCACCATAAAAATATGAGGACATACAATCAAAGCTTTGTTCGAAAACCTTGATAGCCCTTAAAGTGTTCACTCGCAACAAGCGAGATAATACATAATTACAGCACAGACTGTAGGTACATGGACAACAGTGATAGTGCGACATTTCATAGAAATCATACAGTGCAAAATAGCACTTACAAACAGATGTTGGGGTCTGACTGATGTCATGGCTGACCAAGACCCTTACATGTGCCTTCAGACAAAGAAGCATCCATGTTTCTTTTAACAAGGGCCTGATCTGAGGTCTGACAAGAACAGGGGCCAGGAGAGATGACCACACCTCCCAGCTCCAGCCAAACTTGATGCTGGCCCCTCATTGGCCAAAAGGGACCCCCCACCGGTTTTATTACCTGGGCCTGTTAAAAGCGAGCGCGACTCTCAAATCTGCCCTTTCCGTCTGAGCTCGCTCAGTGCCAGGAGGTCCCTCCCAAGGAAACGTTTGCCTCAAGAAATCCTGCTAGGTCACAAGTTAAATTCGCTGGTCGAACAGACTGTGTTTTATATTTTTGGATCCTGTAGTGCGAGAACGGATAACTTCTATGACCCGGTCTCACACCATTAATGTATACAGTGCCGGCAAAAAGGACGACAAATTCCCTTTTTCTTCGCCGAAGACCCCTCCTCTCTGCAGAGTGTGAGATTGATTTTGCACCACACTTGGAGCTGCGCAACCCGAGTGTTTCCACGACTCGAAGGACCGATCCGACCAAAAAGAAGCTTCTCATAGTAGGAGTTATCTGGTATCATTTAGTGTGTTTATTCCTTTAGCTTGTTTTGTTAAGTTACTGTAGTGTTTAGAACGTGTTATTGCGCAAGCATCGCGGACCGTTGAGTACTGCGGTCAAGTGGTCCGTCATCCGCGGAACCTCGGTCACGTCTCGGTCACTTGGATAGCCCAAAAAGCCCGGAAATGGACCTATATTTCATCAATAATTTGTCCAATTTGATATAAGTCAAAAACAACGTCATTTTGTACATTAAGTGAAATATAACAATAATAAAATCTGAAATTACACTGCAGTATAATCTTTAATTGAAAAATTATTCTAAAATTACCTAATAATAATCTTTGATCTCTAAAAAATACATTTCCTTCATTGGTTAGCTAAAATTTCCATTGGAGTTCTGTTCATGATGACCCCATGTTAAATGTAATGTAATGTAACTGTACAGTTTTTGAGAAAATATGATGTAAAGTCAGCTCAAATGACATTTTGATATTCATAATTTCCCTATATTTGACATTATATAAACATGAATCCCTAAGAGGTTATGTCAATATTTCAATGGATTCTTGTTTATAACGACCCTCACTATGTACATGAATATTGTCATGAAATATTACTGTACAGTTTTTGAGAAAATTAGATGTAAATTCAGCTCAAATGACATTTATAATTTCCCAATATTTGACATTTTACAAAAATTAATCCTTAAGAGGTTATGTCAATATTTCAATTGATTCTTGTTTGAGGACCCTGACTATTCATCATTTCCCTATATTTGAACTGTTAATAAACAATTCCTAAAGAGGTTGTAGTACATTTTCAATGGATTCTTGTTCATGATCACTCCGACTATGTCCTTTAAAAATGTAATGTCATTTTACTGTATGTCTAATGTTTCGATTGTCTATATTGAAAATCTAGACATTAACCTTTGTAAAAGCCTTGGTCTTTTTTGTGTCATTTTGGACATATATAGCTCTGCCTCCCTCTACCTACTTCATTAGTGTGATGGTGATCAAAGGCATTGTTCTAAAACTAATGTATATGAACACATGCACATTATTTGCTTTCTGATTGTCAAGTTTCAAAGAAAAACTTTTAAAGATTAAATGCAAAACATATTTCACCACCCTCTTCACACACAGATATAGCAAGGGGGCATATAAAAAGAGACAAAAAACAACAAATACTGTATGTGGATTTAATTGCACAAACAGCATTTCCAGTCATTGTTCTTCATTTTCAAAAGCAGGGATTTTACCACCTGTCACACTGAATCTGGAAAAGGAAAAATTTAAACAACTTAGTTTTAGAAAGACTTTCCTTCAAACAGGAATTCACCCCAAAAGCAAATTTTATTTAAATTTAAAATTGTTTTCATTATTTAATCAAATGGGACATTCCCTGAAAGGTCATTATGATTAAAAGAATGTTTTCCTTGCATCTCTTGCTTGCATCTTAAGTGGGAGGAATGAAGATGCAATGAAAATATGCAAGTGAGGGGGGTGCGGATGCAAAGGGAATAGCTGTTTTATGTTTTAGCGCTGCCTCTGCCACACATTTTTCCAGCATGCTCCCTATTCCTGGTCTGTAAACATGCATACTACCTCTATCCTGTGTTTAGGACCTGCTGCCAATTACTGTAACACTGTTATTGACCATTGTCTCCGTAGTTACGTTTCTTTAACTATACCCACTCTGACTGTCTGTGTGTAGTTCCTCATCATTGTTGCCTGAGCATAAATGTTGACATCAATATTTAGCTGTAATGGTATGCAATGTAAGTAGTTTTTCCTGAATAGCTGAAATTGTAAAAGTACCGGAATCTTTTCGCAGCACGGTCAGGCTCCACCAGAGCTTTTGAGTTCCGCAGCGGATCTATCAAGTACACACTGCTCATTGCTGCATTGATGTACTGTAACCACAGGATTATTAAAATGAATGTTATTACAAAAATAATAATCACATCATGAGAAAAATCCAATTCAATTTGGATGATTATAATGGTTGTTACTACTAACCAGAAGCTTCCAGTGTGTATTACTGATGTTGACACATGATACAATGCCTTTGTAGTTGTCAAATTTGACCTGTAACGCATCAAAAATTTAATTAATAGTATGAAATACAGTAAAATAAAGGATTAATTAAAATCCCTGTAGCTGATGAACATTTATCAATATCTCCATACTTGAATTTTGTTTTTTGCATACTGTACACAAACATGTTTTATCAGCGAACATGTAAACAATTCTTCGACTGTTCACTATTTTACCTCTCCCAATATATAAAAGTTACCTTTGACAAACTCTGCCTCCTCAACGTTTCTCTGTCACCAAACAAGATCACACCAGCCGTAAAGTGATTCATGATATAGATCGTACTCTCCAAATTATGTACATGTAGTGTGATGAAGGAGGCACTCAATGACCTAAGGCGATAGACAGTATATAAAAATTGCATTATTACATTATTAGACCTTTTGGAAAAGTCTTAAAGAATGGGTCACTGTTTGTCAAGACAAATTGTGAGATCCTTTCTAGTTGCTTTAATCACTTATTAATACTAGTAAAACAATATTGGTCCATATTTATGCTCTGGTTCTCAAGTCTACAAATATCATAAAGTCTCAAACTGTGGATGTTTTTACTCTAAAAAACCATCATAGCAAATACTGATTTATGTAAAGGCTTAGCACATAACATGGGACTCCAAGTGTTTTACTGTTACATAACCTTTGTGTTTTTTGTACGATTTATTATCATCCTGCTCCACTGTAAGCACTACATACCTCTCCTGTGAGCCACTGGTGTGGTCTCAGTGATCGGAGCTCACTGTGGTGGATCACAAAGTTGTTCCCTCGAATTTGAGAGGGGATCACAGACACAACCACTTCGGTGTCCTGTTTTTTCCACAATGCAGTGAGCTGAGGGTAAAAAATACAATACATTAGATTTGCGCTTTGACAGAGGAAATGTTAGACTTTCTGTTATTATCTTTCTATCAATCCTTCTGACCTTACTATGTGCATTTCATTCATGTTTAAGTATTCAAGTCCATGACTTCTCTGGTACCAAGTATTTCATGAACAATACATTGTTGCATTCACTGTATTGATAATACTAGTTGTGCATAACATCACCTGTGAGAGAGCATCCCTGGTGTTTTTAGTGGTACTTCCCAGTGTGTCCTCCTCTTGACGCTCTGTCATGTATGATGTGGAGGGACGTTCAGGTGTGATCATATCCTGTGTGTTTTAATTTTTTGAAATTGCAACATTAATGTTCCTTTTCTGACATACTTTCACACTGCCAACATGTTCAAACATATATCTTTAATTGAATGGTAATTGATACTACTTTGATAATGCTGGTGTAATATCTTCAAGAAGTGTATCCACATTGTGTTACTGAGTCTGCATTTATCTTTCTGTGTTAATTATTTGTGTGTGTTTGTGTGTGTATCATAAATACACACATTAATATAAATATATTGTCACAACCTGGCTCCTAGGCTATGACAAATACGGCAAAGACACAACAGATGATGGTTACGTGTTATTTCAAAAAGTGCCCCCAATTTTTTGAAAATGCCCCTGGATTTCAGTCAGTGGGGGCAAAAATTGCCCCCCAATAAATATGTAAATTTCCTACCCTGCCCTTAACCAGCTCACAGTCAAGCACCATCTTGTGCAAAGGAACAGGGAGAACCTTCAATCCCATCCCACGACTGAGAACACAGTCACCAGTGTCAGTCTCCTCAGACAAAGGCAAAACAGAGTCAACGATATACGAATCATAGGCACCTGTATCCCTCAAGATTTTAATCGGGACCTTTACCTCACTTCCCAAAAGTGACACAAATCCGCCTCGAATGAAAGGAGCATAAGCTGCCAAAACCCCCAGATCACAAGAGTGAGATGTAAGCCCCTCAGAGTGAGACGTAAGCCCATCAGCAACACAGCAGTCTTTAACCGTAGCAGCACAAGCAGCAGGCCTAACATTAGTTCTTACATCCCTTAATTTAGCCTGTAATGCAGGACACTCTGCCTTCCAATGTCCTTCCTCCTGACAATAATTACAGGTATTACTATTGTCAAATCTGCCACCTGTTCTAAAGTCAGACTTAAAAACTCCCACCTTCCTTGAACACATCTCCTGCGAAACCGCGTCGGAACCACTTCCCCGCACACCAAAACCATCGCGAGCCACAGAACACTCTGAAACTGCTCTTATGAAGCAACACGTATTCATCAGCAGCAGTTGTGCTTCCTCATTCAATGACATATCGCAATGTGATCTGGAAGGACATTTTTAAACTGCTCCAAAATCATTAAATCATACAGATGCTCAAAAGTATCTATGTCCAGAGCAGTTAACCATCGCTTAAAGTGCATTGACATGTCTCTTACCAGCTCTACATACGTTTGACCACTTCTTTTCTCCGAGGACCTAAAATGCTGGCGATACGCCTCTGGTACCAGGTCATACACCTTAAGCACCGCAGACTTTACTTTAGAATAGCTAGAGCTATCCTTCAGACTCAAAGAGGAATACGCTTCCTGTGCTTTCCCTGAGAGGACACACTGAAGCATAAGGGCACAGTCCGCATCGGGCCAATTTCTAGCTTTAGCTACCCGTTCAAACAGCAAGAAGAAAGTGTCTGGATCCCTTTCATTAAATGGTGGCAACCAGCGCAAATTACTAACATCAAAGCGATTCACAGCAGACCTGGGCACCTGTGCGCCCTGATCCTCACCGGACAACATGTCATCTCTGACCAGTGACAAACGATATCTCTCCAGATCTGTCTTTGCTGTCTCTGATTCCTGGCGGATTTTCTCTACTTCTATCTGTTTTCTGATTTCTAATTCATGTTTACTTTTGTCATGTTCCATCTGCAACAGCAAAATCTCCTGTTGTTCAAAGGTTAGTCCATGAGTCTGAAATGATACAGCAGTAGGAATTGAAGACGACTCTTGTTTATTCCCAGGTATAATTCCTAATTCGGTCAATTTTGCTTTTATAGCATATTTAATGTTCTCCTTGATGCGTTTATCTCCTACAACCACCACTGAATAATGATCTGCAATCAAGAGCAACTGCTCTCTTGTGCATGTATCCAGGAACTCCTGAGATGGAGCGGCAATGAACGCCTCAACCTCAGACATTTCAACTATCTACAACGACTATCCACTGAGCAAAACCACGTTTACGCATACAGCCGAACCAGACAGACACCTCAAAGTTTACCCCTGTGCGCAATGAGGAATAATCCTCACCTCGGTTTGAAGTCTCCCCGCTATCTAAAGACCAACACAGCTAAGTAAGCTCATCCCTAGTCTTCATGCAGCTACTTGTGATGGGTATTCATGCACTGAAGACCGCTGGTTTAATAGAGCGACTAGCAAGCTAGCAACTCTCCTGAAACCACAAACATGCTCCCAAGCAAGCTTTAACCACGTTCGCCACAGCACTACCCAAAACCAGCTCAACGAACCCAAAGGGAAACGTCGCTACAGTCTACAAGGGAAAACTCCGCACCACTTTGATAGAGAACGCACAGAGCAACCTGCAGGAGTCATTTGGGCCCGCTGCAGCATAAACACAACCCCGAACCTCCTCCCTTCATAGAGTCCGGGTAAGAAAGGATCACAAAATAAATATCATGCAGAAATCACGTAACTTACCCCGTAGATATATCCCCAAACCGTTGTCATTTCCTTCAAATCAATCCTCACACGAGCAGCTAAGTTTACCAGCGCTACCAGTAAACACAGGAACAAAGAAGCACGCTGACAGCGCTCCAAACTAACTTTTACGCACCCGAGTAGCAAATCTCAATCCGACCCAACAAACGTAGGTTCCGATGAAAACCAATCTTCAGACAGTTTTTTACCGTTTAGCTGACCCAAACGCTGCGATCAAACAAATTAAAAACCGCACGACTAAGTACCAATTGCCAAAAAAGCACAAAACTACACGTTCCCAAATCTTATCTAGACGTCACAGCACAAAACGGGGAAAAAAACGGACGAGCCCCCAATTTGTCATAACCTGGCTCCTAGGCTATGACAAATACGGCAAAGACACAACAGATGATGGTTACGTAAAGTGTTTATTTTAACCAAATAAAGAAATAGTTAACTTTATGAAGTGTGTCAGTCAGTAACATGAGTAATGTCAACGTGGATGCGTGTGTGATAAAGTGTGTGTCGTCAGCAAAACCAAACATAACCGGCAGCGATCACTCCACGTATACCAGAGAGACAACCCGCGCCCAGAGCAACACTGGAGCAGGGCTTTATGCTCAAGGACCAGGTGCTCTGCATCAGTCAATCAGCCACGCCTGCTGTTAGAGGCAGGGCCGTCACAATATATATATATATATATTTTAGGATTAAAACGTTACTTGTAAGTCTTACCTGAAGGTGATCCTTGGCTTTTGGAAGCGCATCTTTTTTCTTTTTACTGCCTTTTCTCTGGATCAGCCAGTATCTCCTTACAGGCCCTTTCTATTTCAGTCACTGTAATGTCATCATTATTTACCAGATGAATTTGGAATGGTGGACTTGATGTTTTTTTCTGGTTGACATACTGTTTGACCGTTGCGACTACTCAGTCAGCACATATTGGCAGTGGGAAGTTGAAGAGGCCCGAACTGATTGCCAGGATGGCAACAGAATGTATCTTGTGCTCTTCAGCCTTTTCAAGTACATTAAAAAGTGTCTTTCTCAGGATGGGTTTTGCCATTTCAACCAGGTGCTTTGTGGGATTCTCCCTCAGACATGGGCCGACTGCATGAATTACCAGTTTGCATGGTCATTTTCCAGCACCGGTGACAACAGCTTCTCCAGTTTTTAGCTGCCCATTGTTTGCGATGTATGTGTCGCTCTCTGCCTGTATTTGTGGTCCACCAACTTCCGATAATGCTTTCGCAAGTCCACCGTTGTGTGCAAGACTTTTATTTGCAGCATTGACGACAGCATCCACCTTGAAAGCACTTTAATCACCTTTCCAAACAGAAATTGACACTTCTTTGGTCAACTGTTTTGACAAAATTTTTGTTGCAAGGCAAGTTTATTTGTATAGCACATTTCAACAACAAGGTAATTCAAAGTGCTTCACATAAAACCATTAAAAGCATCAAAACATAAGGCAAAAGAGATTTAAAAAACAATTAAGAACATACATTGAAACAATAAAAACAGTCATTGAAACACTCTAACCCGGCCTCTCTGAGGTCTTATTTAGCGTGGGACTCCAACCCCGCCTTGGGACTCTAACCCAGACAATTGGACGCGGGACTCTAACCCCGTCTAGGCGCGGGACTCCAACCCCGTCTCGGGACTCTAACCCGGCCTCCCTGAGGTCTTATTTAGCGTGGGACTCCAACCCCGCCTCGGGACTCTAACCCGGACAATTGGACGTGGGACTCTAACCCCGTCTCGGGACTCTAACCCGGCCTCTCTGAGGTCTTTCAATGACACTTTTTATCGGTTTACCAGGACTTTTCAGACATAGTAACGTAACATCACTAAATGTCGTGTTCTCAAAAAGTGTAAGAAATAAAATACAGTAGTTAAATGCAGAAATGCAGGAAATTGATTAATATATTAATTGAATATGGTTGAATTAAAGGCAGCAGCAAACAGAAAAGTCTTCAGTCTTGATTTAAAGGAGCTGAGGGTCTCAGCAGACCTGCAGCTTTCTGGGACTTTGTTCCAGATATGTGGAGCAGAAGAACTGAACGCTGCTTCTCCATGTTTAGTTCTGACTCTGGGAACAGAAAGTAGACCGGTCCCAGACGACCTAAGGGGTCGGGATGGTTCATGAGGTAGCAGCAGATCAGAGATGTGTTTTGGCCATAAACCATTCAGTGCTTTATAAACCAGCAGCAGGATTTTAAAGTCAAGTCTTTGTTTGACAGGAAGCCAGTGCAAAGACCTCAGAACTGGAGTGATGTGATCCACCCTCCTGGTCTTAGTGAGGACTCGAGCTGCAGCGTTCTGAATCAGCTGCAGCTTTCTGACAGACTTTTTACAGAGACCTGTACACACACTTTTACAGTAGTCCAGTATGCTGAAGATAAATGCATGGACAAGTTTTTCCAAATCCTGTTGAGACATAAGTCCTCTAATCCTTGATATATTCTTCAGGTGATAGTAGGCTGATTTTGTAATTGTCTTGATATGGCTGTTCAGGTTGAGGTCTGAATCCATAACTACACCCAGATTTCTGGCTTGGTTTGTGGGTTTTAACATCAGTGATTTTCAATCGTTCATCCTTGGTACCAAAAACAATTACTTCTGTTTTATCTTTGTTTAATTGAAGAAAATTCTGGCACATCCAGTTGTTGATTTGTTCAATGCAGTTACCCAGCCCTTGTATGGGATTATAGTCCCCTGGTGACATAGTTATGTAGATTTGTGTGTCGTCTGCATAATTATGATAACACACTTTGTTGTTTTCCATAATCTGAGCTAGTGGAAGCATGTAGATGTTGAACAGAAGAGGCCCCAGTATTGAACCTTGGGGAACACCACATGTCATTTTAGTCAGCTCTGATGTGTAATTAGCTACAGACACAAAGTATTCTTGGTCCTTCAAGTAGGATTCAAACCAGTTAAGTGCTGTGCCAGAAAGTCCCACCCAGATTTTTTGTCTTTCTAGGAGTATGGCATGGTCGACCGTGTCGAATGCAGCACTGAGATCCAGTAATACTAAGACTGAACTTCTGCCATTGTCTGTGTTTAAGTGGATGTCGTTGAAAACCTTAACAAGAGCAGTTTCAGTACTGTGGTGCTGTCGAAAGCCTGACTGGAAGACATCAAAGCAGTTATTTACGGCCAAGAATTTGTTCAGCTGTTGGAAAACCGTTTTTTCAATTATTTTACTTAAAAATGGGAGGTTTGATATTGGCCTATAATTTTTCATTGTTGCGGAGTCTAAACTAGCCTTCTTTAGGAGCGATTTAATAACTGCAGTTTTTAGGGCTTGTGGGAAGACACCTGAGAGAAGGGATGTGTTTACAATTTGTAAAAGATCAGTGGTCACGCAGTTTGAAATATTTTTTAAAAAGTGTGTTGGTAGAATATCCAAGCAGCAGGAGGATGACTTCAGATGTTGTATAATGTCTTCTAGGCTTCTACGGTCGATTGAATGAAATTGTGTCATGATATTTGAATGGATGTTATTTAGAGAAGGGGACAACACATGTCCTGTGGTTGGTGTCGAGGCACTGACTGCTTGTCTAATTTTCAGAATTTTGTCAATAAAAATATTCTTGCGGTGATTGCTTCTTCATCATCCTCCTAGTGTAATAAATGAAGTGTTAGTCTTGATTCAGAACAAAGTCAATTATCACAGTGATTGTATAACATATAGATCTTGATGAATAAATGCTGTGCTGCATTCAGTCCAAAAAAAATTAACTTTTTCATGAATCAGTATTCATTTTCAAAAAGCTTTTTAATGCATAAGCCACATTTAAAATGAACTTGGAAAAAATTGTAACTTCAAAGAGAAATATGAAGGATCTCAATTTTAGAACACTGTGATGAGATACTTTTGTTTTTACAAATAAAAATAGCTTATTTGTTTCCAAGACATAGTGCTTGCTTATGAATAATAATATATTACTGCTTGGCTGATACAGAAGTAAGTAACTGTTCCTTTAGTTAAAACAATTAACTTAATAATTAAATAATGTTTTCAGCTATTAAAAGATATCAAACACCACCAAAATCCCTACATTTTAAGAAGCAACAATGTTAAAAAATAAATTTAACATTGTTTCATTGTTAACATTGCCCAGTGAACAATGTTAATCAACATTGTAAAATTAGTGGATGCTGATATTATATATTGATTAATATTTTGCTACCTCAGATCACTTTTTTAATTTCACAAAACTTGTAAAACTTACCTAGCATCACTCCAGACCACAGGAGGGCATGTGGGAGGAAGTACTTAGCCAAATTGGAGATGAATTTTGGCGCATGGTAAATGTTCGCTTCACCTTCAACATCAAGAGGTGCACTGTCAATTATTCCATCGAAATGTTTGTGGATAGGTGTGGTCCCAACATCATGCTGAAAAGAATATTTAAAAATGTTGTCAATATTAATGTAATTCTTTACACCCTAAAATAATAGTTTGTTGAATTGTATGCAATATTTAATATCATGAGATTAAAGGTGTATGCTTTAAAAAAAAGCATAATAGGATCAGTTCAGTATTGTTATAAATGTATTATAAATTCCTAGAGGAACACATTCATCAATAAAATGTAACACTTTCAGTGTAACAAAATTCAGGCTCAGACACTTGCATGTCTTGATTTTATCAGTTGATAACACATAGGTATGCAGAATAAACATAGACTATTATTTAGCAAACAGATAGTTGCGCTGTACTTATCCAAAAATCCCCGTAGGTGGAGTTATTTTCATAAGTTATTGTTATTGCTATAAAGCTATGTGCTGACAAAATCTATAAATATTTATAGCATTGGTTATGTAATTTCTAGTGCTGGGCAACGATTAATATTTTTAATCGCGATTAATCGCATTATGTGCAAAGTTCAATAATTAATTCAAAAGTAGTGTATTGTGCACTTTTATTTTAACAGTACTGCTATATGAACAAAAGTGCAATAACATTTGGTTTGCAAACACTAAACAAATAAGGTTATTTTTAGCAGCAGTATTCCCTTTACACAGTAGCAGTTAAAATACAGTTATAATGATTCTGATAATAGATATTCAGCCGGTGTTCATAACTTTATCTTCATGTGTGTAATAGATGCAAATTGAAATATACACCTTGAAAACTGCAAACCTATCTACTTCTTTTTTGTTTGTTAAATTCTCAGTAGCGATAACTAAATAATATGCTTATTATACATAATCCAAACAAAAAAACTTTTAAAAACTCGACAATATGTATTTTAATATTGTCACTGTTGTAAATTGTTTGATTGCCTGATTTACTTTTATTGTGAAGAGCATGAAAACGGAAGTGCTTTTAGTTTGAAGAGACAGGAAGTAGAATGGTACGTGTTCGCTAACAATGTTGATGAAACGTAGAAAACCACATGTCGGGTGCAAGAGCGCGTTGTGTTCACTGTAATACTGCAGTTCAGACAATTAAGTATTCCGTTCAAACATGACGTGTCTTGGTCCTCACTAGAAGCTCCACTTCACAACAGTCACGCGATAATAACGCGTTAACTTGCCCAGCACTAGTAATTTCAAAACTACCTTGTAGTCTTCAGCAATGATGTTTTTTTCCTCCACGTCGAATGTCCCCCTTTGTTGCATCAGGACTTGGAGGTTGTTGAAGTGCTTTTTAACGTTGGCTCCAGTGCAAGGACTACAGAACAGGACTGTTGCACCAAGAAGCACCTCATCCATCTCCTTCAGCGTTGAGCAACATGCGAGGAGCCCAAATATGTGCATTGCAAGCTTGTAGTGTTTCGGAATTCTAGAAAGACAGCAATCAAAAACACAAAAATAATTAGTATTACTAATTAAATATATTTTTTTTATTAATACCTATCAATACTAAAATACCTACTGTTTTTTGCAAAGATCCTTTGCGTTCTTCATGATGTGACTCAAACATCTATGAAGAATGGGAACATCAAAGTGCTCTGTTGGATGTTGGCCAGTAATGAGTACGAAGGACTTCTGCAGTAGATCCTCCAGACTTGATTTGCAAAATGGTATAGAAAGAGATTGCAAGAGAACTGTAGAGGGTTGAATCTCCCCCACCGAGAGAAGGCCGGAGAGCACGCTCCACTGTTATTTTACAGTAGAGTTGCTTCTTAATAAATCTACCATAAACTGGTTTACAATTAAAAAGTATTTAATCCTACTGAAGCTAATACAATTACAGAATGAAGTACACTACTAACAAAATATATAATAATATGATCCGCGCGGAAAAGCTATTCACTTGCGACTCAGCCTGAAAACACAGATGCTTCCACGCTGAGAGCCGAGTAGGAAGAGAGTGAATACCTTTCCAGCACTTCCTCTTACAGTTTGAAATCCCCTCCCTTTTGGCCATCTTAATTCCTATTGGCTAATTTCGGTTGCCTCCTCCTGGCGTCAGGCTTCCGAAAACCCTCGCGCGGGCACAACCTGCAAATGTCTGTCTAGAAGTCTGACTTTCCCTTGGCTATTCTTCACAGTTTAATACATTCAATGACTGTCTTTTATGGCTTCTTTAACCATTCTTCTTTAACACTTCTTTGGTAAACATTCTATATAAAGATTAGGATTTGCAACTTTTGGCAAAAACCTTCACAAGTTTCACAAGCAAATATTAAGGTGCTACAATTCTACTAAGATACACTTCTAACTACAAATTCTAAAACACTTCTAATTATGAATCTTCTAATTATGTATTCCAACATACTTCTAATTATGATTTCTTAATTATGAATCATTAAACACTTCTATTATAATTTCTTAAAACACACTTCTAAACCCCAAATTTCCTACAGAACCAGGGAGCCATCACAAATGATCATCACTGGTCTTTTGTTTGCCCTCTTTCCAAACATCCTGGTGAGATCAGTCTGAAAAGCCTGCAAGAAGTAGTTGAGAGATGCTGTCGTGTGCATGTGAGATATGTTGCAACGGGAAGAGGTGATGCCCCCTTGGTTGGATTTCGCACAACCAATTCATAGACATAGTACGGTCGACTTTCTGCCTTTCTTTCCGAACTATACTCCCCTTTGCATCAAGATATACAATGTCCCCTTTGCATCTTTGAAAAAATACAGAGTGTCTTTCTGGACCACAACATGATGGCTTTCGGATGCATCATTACTCTCTGTAAGACTTCATTGTCTGTGCCATGTTGCTGGTCAATCATTTTCTGAAGACTGGCGAGCTCATTGGAATCTGGTCTTTGAAGTTGTCTTTGCGTCCATGCTATATTTTTTAAAACACCTTTTGTTGGTGCTTCATCCCTGCATCCCGATTCCACTACCTTCTCGGGTATGGTTTGCATTGACTCTCAGAAGACACTTCGTGGTAATTTTGTTTCAAGGAGTTGCCCAGTTGACTGACGTGAATCAGCACGTACAGGCCTCCTTTTCAAGTCCTTTGTACTGTGGGAAATATCACCACCTGTGAAAACCACTGCTGCCTTCAAGGTGCTTTCATCAATAACTGTAACATTGAAATTAACAGAGCAATCCTCAAAACGATAGTATCCCTCACATTGGAAAACTAGTGTCGCTGTCTTTGAAAGCGGGGTTTTCACACTGTGTCTCTTAAAACCAAAGCTGCAGTATGGATTAATGGACTTGATACCCTTGGCGATAATGTTTGTCCACTGAAGTCCTTTGAAAAGTCGGCCTCTCTGTGATTGTCTCAAGTCCATCCATTGTTTTTGGTCGATGAAAAACAAATGTGGTTGCTGCAGCAAAACGCACATGAAGAACTTGTCCTCTGCAGTACTGCTGTTTGTTGAGATGCTAGGGGAGTCAGGCAGGTCCTTGTCACTGTCCTGTAACATGGGAAAAAT
This sequence comes from Anarhichas minor, assembly GCF_050575085.1. Classification (NCBI taxonomy): domain Eukaryota; kingdom Metazoa; phylum Chordata; class Actinopteri; order Perciformes; family Anarhichadidae; genus Anarhichas; species Anarhichas minor. The sequence goes on along the minus strand of NW_027466517.1, from coordinate 5,773,028 downwards.
TGAAAAAAAAAAATGAATTGAAAGGTTTTTGAGGTCAAATTCTGTTTATGAACACACATTATGTATTTTATGATCCAAAATGTGTATATATGACAGTCATAGTACAACTTGAGTTTATGTGTGTGAAAATGTGACTATTGCAGCCACATGGACAAAGCAAATCTATAACCAACTGCCAATGTTTCAAATGGTGAAAATAAACCTTTATAAAATCATGACACCAAAAAAACAAATTCAAAAGTATTTATTGTATATCGCTACTTTTATTTCACTTCATAATGTTCAAAACATAAATTAAATGAAATACTTTGTTGCATAGGATAGGAAAATGCAACTGTCACAGATTAACCCTTTTCAAAGTCCTGCCTGTTAGATTTTGGGAAGTGGATAATTTCCTGGATAATTCCTTTTTCCTGGAAGATGCTGAATTTGATTCACTCTCCTGCTTCACCAATGGTGTCAAATGGCCAGTGTCACTGTCGGCTGCATTCTCCAACACTTCCTGGAAAAATAAGAGATGGTGGGTGTAATTTAGAAAAATAAATTCAATAATTGTTTTAATTACATTCTACAGTACATTAAATGGCATTCTGATTGTAAAAAATAAATTCACCTTTTCGATAGAAGAATGACTTTCAGCCTTTTCTTCCGAGCAGGGAGACAAATGGCTGTCTTGAACATCCTTGTCATCCTGTAAGAAATGTAAAGGTACAATAAAAAGTTTTCATTTACATTTCAAAAGAACACAAGTACACAAACCAAGTTCATTGACAACTACAACTGAGTTCTACATAATCCAATGAAAAATTAAATAAATGTAAAATCAACACCATATAACTCAAATATTAAAGTCAATGCAGGCTTTAACATTAAGGATTTTTGGTGTGTAATGTGTATAGTAGGGTCACTCTGGCTGTGAGACTCCTTGATTTATCATCCACCCTCCATATATATATATATATATATATATAGGGTGGATGTTTTCTTTCCTATATAGCAAATTTGGACTACAAACGTTTCGTTGTGCAAGCCTATCGTACAATGACAAATAAAAACCTCGTAACCTTGTTGTAACAAGAAATAAATATTAAATAACAAAACATCAAAAAACAGTACATGCAAAAACAAGCATTACTTAAATTATTTACCATGCTGTCATGCTTTAGTATCCGTTTCAAGATATTAAGATGTGTATCGTGTCAAAGTCATATTTTTAGTATTGTGACAATACTGAGGTAGATGAAACAAAAGGATAGAGTCTGCACTAAGGCAGCGAATAATTCCACACAAATTCATCATTATAACACTATGCAGATTATTTGTTTATATTCACAACTTAAAGAAAGACGAATAAATGAAGCTTACACACTAGTAAGTTTCTTTGGTTATGACACATGAAAAAGGTTATTTGAAAACATACATGATCATCTCCAGAGTCTCCAAAAATGCAATTTATACCTTGTAACTTCACAGCTATGTCAGCTGCAATGACACCGCAAACTCAGTCAACTTCCCTCCAAACATAAAACTACACATTGATGTTTTTAAATATAATTTAAATGGAACTAGATTTCATACGACACTACATTTTGCTCATATTTTCACTTGTGCTGTTGCCTACACATACTGATATATGATCTAGAACTTTCAGCTCACACCCTTCCTTACACCTTTATTTACACACTTTAAGTAAAACTACCCTGAAGAAAACATACAGGCTGTGGAGAGCCACGTGAATTAATTCATCACAAAGAGTGACAGTGAGAAATCTTTAAGGGCTGAACAAGAAGCTCACAAGTACATGTGTAACAGGCCAAATTAACCCCCGCCCAGATTAAACCTGGGTATACTTTGGCCCAGGCCAGAATATACCCCGGGGATAAACTGTCCTAGGCCAAACTATACCCGGGGGTGTAAAATAGCCTAGGCCAGACTATACCCCTCCAGGCAGTTTTGAATTTTTCTCTTTTGGGGGGAGGCGCCAGGGGTGAAGCTTGCCTATATAAGCCCCGCTTAATGCAAGCAGAGGAGTAGAGTTTGCTGAGGCGAGGTGGGATAGCTGCTTCCTCTAACACCAAACTCAACCATGGAAGACCAACTGTATGACCAGATTTTGAGATTCTACACTGCAACACAACAAAAGTATCCCCAGTGGATCTACGATCTACCTCCAGAGAAATGTGTAAATGGCAAGTCCCAGTTCAGACAAACAGCTAAGCCATATCGAGCAGAAGGAGGGATTCTTTACCATGGGGAAAGGGAGGTTCTCACTAAAAGCCAACTGCCAAATATCCTGAAGGCCTGTCATGACAACCCAATTACTGGTGGCCATTTTGGCAGAGATAAAACGTTAGCCAAAATCTCTGACCGTTATTACTGGAGGGGAATGAAGAACGACGTTCACCAACATGTCAGAGCTTGTCAAAAATGTTTTGTCATAAATCCCAAAATCAGCAAGGAGGCTCCACCACTCAACAGTATACCAGTGCCTGGAAAAGTATGGCGCAAATTCGGGATTGATATGATAGGTCCCCTTCAGGAAACATCAAACGGCAACAAATATATAGTTGCTGCCACTGATCATTTCTCCAAGTGGACTGAAGCAACAGCTGTTCCAGATAAGACTGCCAAGTCAGTAGCAACTTTTTTGTACTCTGTTATTTGCCGCCTTGGCTGTATGGACACTCTGATTAGCGACCAGGGACGAGAGTTTGTGAACTTGATCATCGACAACCTGATGGAGCATTTTCAAACAGATCACCGCATTTCATCTGCCTACCACCCACAAACAAATGGCCAACAGGAACGTGACAGTCGAACACTCAAATAATCTCTTAGTAAGCTTGTCAATGACCAAAGAAACAACTGGGACCAGTTCATCTCTGGTGTTCTGTTTGCCTATCACATATCTGTGCATGCCTCAACCAAGTGCACTCCATTTGAGGTCATGTATGGACGGAAGGCCAAGCTTCCTATGGACCTCAAACCCTCAGAAGATGACACTGTGGACCCCATGCCCCTTTCAGATGATGCCAATCCTGATGCGCTGGATACACTGACAACCATTCATAAAAAGCTCCACTCAACCGTCAGTACCAACATCCACTCTGCCCAGGAATACCAGAAGAGTGCCTTTGATCGCCAACACAACAGCAAAAAAGAAATCACTGCTGGCTCCATCGTTTATATCAAGAAACAGCGCCGTATTAATCGCATGGGTTCAAAGATGAAACCACGTTGGATTGGACCCTAATTAGTTGTGGAATCCTTGACCATGGGACGAGTAAAACTTAAGAACAATAAAACTGACAAGATACTGAGGAACACCTACCACGCCAGCAACCTTAAGATTTACCAGGATGAAGAGGCTTCTCCACCACCCCAGTCCCCTGATGATTCTCCCAGTAACTCTGCCAATGACAGCCCAAAGCAAAAGACCACGTGAAGAACCAGACAATGATGACATCTACATCTCACAGAAACACAAGCAGACCAAGACTTTCAACCCACTTCCAAGTTCAGGAAGGAAGTATCTTAGCACCACTCTTGGCCTTACGTTTGGTAAGGTTGTGTACTGTGGACGCACAAAGGACCTTTGACAACCACGGCGTACATATAAAACCAAAGGTGATGGGAACTGCTACTTCCGGGCCATCAGCTACATCCTGACCGGATCAGAGGACAACCACTCCCTTCTCAGAGATAAAGTCGTCCACCACATGAACACTGACTTGACAAAAAAATCTACAGGACTACTTGAACCAAAATGTGAATGAATATGTGAACACCTCTGGCATCTCTCGTGATGGAGTCTGGGCAACTGATGCAGAGATCATGGCCACAGCGAATCTGTTGAGTTGCGACATCGTCATCCACACAAAAGTCGGTGACTCCATGGATTGGTTGACCTATCCCGCAAGCTTCAATCAACAGAACATGCACTTTATCTTGAAAACAAGCATGATCATTTTGATGTTGTTATCAGTGTTTAACTTTGAACATTTATATTGTAGCGAGGACTTGCTAGTCTTAGAAGTTGAAGTTTCAGGACGTTATGACTTTTATTATGTTACAATTGCATTATGTTTTGGGTATGTGCTTTTATTTTAATGTGTAACACTACTGAGAAGTGTGGTAGTAATGTTTGATCTTTGTGGATGTTTTGATGTTGTTAACAGTGTTTAACTTTGAATATTTATATTGTAGCAAGGACTTGCTAGTCTTAGAAGTTGAAGCTTCAGGACGTAGTAATCTTTGATCTTTGTGGAAGTCTAATATTTTTTCTGTTTTTCTGGTTGAAGTAATAAGTCTTGTGTTTTAGAGTTTTAAGATTTAAGTCAGTTAGCTTTCTCACTTAACTTACATGACAAAGCTGAACCACCAATAAAATGTTGAAAAATTAAGTAATTCTTATGTATATCACTCAACACTACTGATATCATGGGGGTATAATCTGGCCTGAGGGGTATGAATTAGCCTAGGCCAATTTATACCCCGGAGTATCAATTGGCCTAGGCCATAATATACCCGGGGTATAATCTAGCCTAGGCCCCTTTAACCCCAGGTATAGTCCGGACTGGGGGTATACTATGGCCTGTTACACCGGGACTGGCAGAATTTGAAATGTTATGTCTATGACTGCATTGCAGCTGTCACAGCCCGGCTTTTAGACTTGGGCAAAAAAGTCATAAAGTAATTTATTTGCCACAAAATAACTGAAACCGATAGATGGGAGGGGTCTTGTAAAGTCAGTTGTGCAGAGAGTGAATGAGTGAACATGTGATGCATTGATGCTGTACTGAAAAACAAAGAAAAGGAACCAAAAGTGACAATGCAGAGGTGTGTGAGGTAATGAGATCTGCCTGAAAAAACTGCGGGGCACACCGGGCCCAGGTGTGTCTCATGCAGTTGATTACTCTCCAGCAGGTGTGCAGCCCTGGAGACAGAAAATCAAGCATAAGCATAGGAACCAAGCAGAGTCGAGTCACACGGCCCACAAAACGAAAGTGCAGTGCAGAGTTTTGTAATTTAGTAAAAAGGTGAAATGTGCAAATTTAAGTTTAATTTATGAGAACTAAATGAAACTTATTGTTTTAAGAAAGACCTGGGAGATGATTTCTAGTTTTGTTAGGGTGGTGCCAACATAGTGAGGTGTTGATAACAAATAGTTTCATGTGTGAGATGTAGAGTGTAAAGTAAAAAGTTTAAAGGTTTGACTTTTTGTGTTGCAGATATGGGTTGGATAATTCACTACTCAATTCTTGGTACTTTGTGTCTCTAGTATAAATGCAAATGAATTTATTCTGTTTCCAAAAAAAAAAATGTTGTCATGACGGCATGTGCATATTGCAAGTAGCTCCCTCAAACTTCGCTACATTTTAGCTTTTGTCGTAGCACGTATTATATAGGACAGAAAAACACGAATCAACATTGGAAAAGGAAGAGCAGGGAATGCATTAAGTGCAGCGGACGTTGAATAGATCACGGCCCTCAACATCTCCCGCCCACACAGCAAGACCAGCTGGACCAGAAGCCACCACAACCGGTGAAACTGCCCGAGAAATAGGGAGACGAAAGCCGGGATCAGAGCTAAGCAAAACCAGCTGGATGGCTACTTTACTACCCAGCATATCCCTGGCTAATGTCCGCTCGCAGGAAAATAAAATGGGCGAAATAAGACCCAGGCTGACCCAGCAATGGGAAATCAGAGACTGTTGTGCCCACATCTTTACAGAGACCCGTCTTCATCATTACATCCTGTATCAAGCAAATGCACTTGACGGTTTGACCTTGTTCGGCACCGACAGAAAGTCTCCAGTAAGATGAGCTCTCTGTTTACATCAGTTATGTTTGGTGCTCAAAGATAGTCAAAGTTAATGGACAGAGACCGCAACACCAAAGACATGATCCAGACCATCACAGGCTACTTAAGCGAGAGTGCCCCCCATCATCGTGTGAGGCCACATTGCCAGATGAGCACACCTTTTACGCTAGCATTGATCTGTTTGTGGTCAGGGAATCGTGGATCAAGAGGCAGAAGAAAGGGTCAGAGGGCAAGCAGGTCTCATAATACAATTACATAATCTATGAGCAACACAGTTATCATGGTCAAGTCATTACTTCATCAATGCAAAGATTTAAAGTTATGTATAAGATAACTAATAAAAACTCTATAACCTTTAGAAAAGGTGGTCCCCACAAGTGATGATCAATATCTCGGTCCCCATTTAAAATATAAACCAGTATTTGTGTGTGTGTGTATGAAGATGGAAGAATCCAGGATTTCAGCAGTCAGCGACATTAAGGCTGTGCATTGATGCAGCTGTTGCATGCAAAATGTACGATGTTGTCTAAAGCAATCAGGCGTCCTATCAGGTGGTGAGGCAGCAGAATACTGATGAGCTGTCTGAGGGGAAGAGAAGCCGCTGATAAGTCAGGCTCAAGTGATGAGGGTGGGGCAGTGTGTCCGTGCATTGGCAGGCATTACATATTTACTTGTTGAGGGTATCTGCTTAAAACACACACACACAGTTACACTTTCGATTTTTCACATGTACAATGTTATGATTGATGGTGGAAGTTAAATGTAGATGAAAAGACAATGCACATGTGTAAAGAATAATTTAGTTTTTTCTTTTGTTTATTTGTCTTTTACGACTTCTAATGATGTTTATAGTGTTGGCCATCATTAGGGCCCGAGCAACCGACGTCGGGCCAGCGAAGGCCCTATTGAAATTGTACTCGTTTGGGTAAACGTACGCATGGTTGGAGGACTTGCCATGCATGAAAACTTACCAAATTTTGGGGACTTGTCAGGCCTGGTGAAAATAGCCATCTGAAAAAGAATGCATCTTTCTGTGTAACGAAATGGCTCTCTAGCGCCCCCTACAAGTCGGACCGGCGACGCCCGATTTACTTGAAATTCAACACACATGTCCACATCCACTAGATCTACAAAAAAGCCTCTCAGACCCCTAAGCTCCGCCTACTTAGATTTTCCGCCATATTGAATTTAGTGAAAAACACATTTTTGCGAACTCCTCCTACACGCTGGCTCCGATTTCTATATAATTTGCTGTGGATGCTTTTTTATATATCTTAGCGTTTACAAGATACGGACCAATGAGCTTCTTAGGGGCGTGGCATAATATCAATTCACAACTTCTCAACCATTTGTCCTAAATTCCCAACGTTTCCAGCATATGTGCACATCGCATCCCGTAACAAACCCTGAGAATGTTTTTGCATTCGACCACTAGGGGGCGCTACAGTAAACCCGCGAAGTTGTGTTTTTTGGCACTTTTTGCATTTTTCAGCCTTCGTACTTTAACGAACTCCTCCTACAGAATTTATGCGATCTTCTTGAAATTTGGTCAGGATGCTCTTAACACCTGTGTGATTAAGTTATCAAAATCGAGAGTTTTCGTCGAAGAACCTTGACGTGGCGTGGCGGCCATTTTGCGTCATTCGGCATGAAAAAGGAAGTTGTTATAACTCCAAGGTACATTATCGAATCTGCACAAAACTTCTTATACATGATGCTACTTCAAGCTTGAACATACTTCAATTCAAAACACTTCAATAACTCATAGCGCCGCCTACTGGCTAAAGGAAATGTCATATTTTATACTTTTAATTATTCCTCCTAGCCAAGTGACCTGATGAGTCTACAATTTGGTAAGGATAGCCTTAAGACATTGATGATGCATCATCATGAAGTTTGAGTTTTCGTTAAACGCTGTTGCCGTGGCGACGCATCGTTCACCATGAAAAAGGAAGCTGATGGTTTAGTGGGTTGGAATGCTCAAAAACTCATGGAACTTTGTACATGGGTCACAGGTCATAGGAGGAAATAGTTTATATGATTTTTTTTTTGTTTTGTTTTAAATTCCCTCTATAGCGCCCCCTACAATATTTCAAAAGAGCAGCCCCAGCGCTACGTTTGGCTACATATATGAAACTTGGTAGGCACATGTCTCCTATGAAGACTTAAAAAACAGTCTCTTGGGACCATGCTCCAAACCCTACAGGAAGTCGGCCATTTTCAATTTTGTATGAATTTATACAATATTTCGATGATGCAGCCCTCACAGTACGTTTCACTATCTATATATAACATTTAGATGTATAACATTTGGTAAACAGATGTATCACATGTAGACTTACAAAAAAGCCCTTGGGGCTCTAAGCTCTAAACCCAACCGGAAGTCAGCCATTTTGAATTTAGTGAAAAAAAACATTTTTTGCGAGCTCCTTCATGCTGGGTCCAATTTCTACGAAATCATCAAAAGTTATCAAAATATTTTTGATATCTCTTTGCGTTTACAAGATATGGACCAATACACTTCTTAGGTGCGTGGCAAAATATCAATACACATAACTTCTCAACCATTTGTTCTAAATTCCCAAAATATTCAGCATATGTGCACATCGCATCCAGTAACATACCCTGAGAATTGTTTTGCATTCGACCACTAGGGGGCGCTACAGTAAACCCGCGAAGCCTACTGGCTAAAGGAATTGTCTGATGTAACTCAGCTGGACTAGTTCCAAACGGTCCCAAACTTCACATGCTTGATAACACTCATGGCCTGAGGATGTCTACAAGCTAATTTTCCCTAATACTCACAGCGCCACCTGCTGGCGAAAGGAAATCTGCGTTGTTTGCGCCAGGCAGCGGATACAGGAAGCATCGGACTATTTGCAAAGCATCATTTCCAGCATCAGGCGGTCCATGCGGGATTAAAAACGTCTCACTCGCGGACGCGCTGTCCGACAGTCGCGGAAGTTCTCGGCTGCGCAGGCCAGAGTCCCGCCGCCACCCCTGACGTGCTGGAAGATGCGAGGGCCCGTTCATCGCTGCTCGCAGCTTTAATTTCTATTTGATATGATAGGTGCTGTAGTAACGGGATCAAATTTAATCTAAAGTGTCACTTTAGAATAGTCACCGTTGGGCCAAATCATTATTTTGTGTTACAGGCAGACGGCAACCTTCGGTTCTGCCGAGTGAAGCCAATGTCTTAAAACTTGCATTCTCTCTACTGACCAGCAGTAAATGATTAGTAAATGATGGTCCAGTTAGAGTCAAATGGACCATAAATCAGGGGATGCTTTATTTGTTCTCTCAGACATTTCTATGTACTCCCTTTGCAGATCCCCCAACCAGCGGCACAGCACACATGCAATCTTGCCCAAACAAGAAGGACTCATATAAGAATGTCAGTCAGCCCTTTCAAATCCTGTTTCCAGTGCCTTCACCACCTAAGGGTGACCACAGACAGGGTCTTCATTTCTCAGGAAGGAAAAGGCTCCCAGAATTGCCCTGGAGATGAACTGGGATAATGCTACAATACTGTATCTCCTGATAACATCAATGGCAGACTGATCATTTATTGCTCTTTGATCTTAAACAATAAAAGATCATCAAAGTTACTATATGCATTTATTTGGTTTGGTTATTAAGTTTTATAAATGTATCATTCTCCCAAATTATGGTCCCAGTTCAGTGGACCAATAACTATATATGGACCTATAGTGTGCTGTGCATTCACAAAACAAAAGGGACAAGACACCACAGTGTTTTTGACCTAATATTTTGCTGGGATCAGTTGTCTGTTGGGTGCTTGGGCGAGCACAAAATACACATACATTTTGTTACAGTCATGCATTGAAATCATCACTTAATTCTCTTTCTTCTGGATTTACAAGTGCAATCTTCTCAGAGTCGTGCTTTTTTTTCTCCATGTCTAGGTCCAAGTCCTGCAGTTTTCTTTTGTGACATTTGATTTTCACCTCCTCCAACTCTTTGTCAGATGTTCAGCGCACGCTTATAAAAAAAACAGTTTGTGAATTTGTAAAAAAAAACATCAATTCGCACCAGGAATAATGCTTTGTGTGGATGTCTGTCAGGTAATACTCAATACGTTGCCACACTGGCTCACAGGCTGCACTTCGTCTGTGTCTTGTCACAGTGATATTTGCTATGAACCACACCACTGACTTCTTATTCATTATGGATACCAACACAGTCTCCTCTTCGTCTGCTGCAAAAGTCCCTTTACCCTGCCCCGTTCAATAGAACCTAGTGCTGACCTAGTGCTGACAGGTGCTAAAACAATTCCTTTAATGAATAATACTCACTGGTTCAAGGTTACCGTCTGGTGGCTCCACAATAATAAGTGTTGCCAGACACCGCAAGACAATGTCAGAGAGTCCACATAACACCTGTAAATGTTTGATTGTGTTCCATTTGCAGTAGTACTGTAATAATGCTGGCTACTTTGAATGTAGAAGGCAGTTTCTATAGGTGGGACAGTCAGTGGCTGTCCCCTCCAGGATCCACTCCATTACTCCCTTGGTTTAAATCAAGGGCCAGCTCTTCAGTGGCGGTTGTAATTAATATTGATTCTTAATTTCTTGAGTAACATATACTTCCACTGCTCACTTTTAAGTGTTCAACTGTTAATTTGTGCAAATGACAGATGACCCCTGGAATTGTATACTTTTGACAGCTTCAGTTAATGAATACTATATATAATATATTAGATATATATTTTTAGGCTACTTGCGCATGCATTCGGTCCGCTATTGTCTTCCAAGCATTTTTTTACAGCATCCGTGTTTCCCTTTTTTTAGATGATATGCTTTACTTCCTTTCCTTTTACTTCTTTTGTTCACTTCAATGTATTAATACATCTATTTCAGTTTCAATACATCATGTGGGTCCCATGTTACACTTTCAGCCAGCACTCTTCCATCTGCAGAATGTACCTGTATGGAAATTGTAGGATCTTATGAATTCTCTGTAAAGGCAGACTTTATGTTTCTCCAAACAGCAAGCGTCAGTGACTTACACAATAAGATAAGATGGCTTACATTGTTCTGTGGGATGCTGTTTTGTTCCAGGACAAGATAATGTGTACTCGACAGTCTTCAGTGTATAAGACACTGGCTTCTCCTCTGTCCTTTACTCATTTGTACACCTCATTTATTTGACTGTGCTGTGAGTCGTTTGAATTAAACTCACAGAAAGACAAAAGTTTACTTTTTACTTTATTCAACGGAAATTGCCACCACATACCTGTGACCTGACCACTATTTCATGTCTTACTCCCTCTCCCTCTCCTCTCCCCCCTTACTTCCTCCACCTACCCACATGGTTTCTACCCGTAGTCATCTCCGCTCTTTCTTCCCCGCTGATCTTTCCTCTTCTCTTACCTCTGCCCTCCCTGACCCTGAATCCTTCTCTCTCCTATCCCCTGATACTGCTACTGATCTTCTCCTCTCCACCCTTTCCTCTTCTTCGGACAATCTCTGTCCCTTCACCTCCAGGCCTGCACGGCCAACTCCACCTGCCCCCTGGCTGTCGGCCTCAGTGCGTACTGACAGACGGAGCCTAAGAGAGGCTGAGCGTAAATGGAGAAAAGGCAAACTCCCAGAGGACCTTCTTAACTTCCAAGCTCTTCTTTCCACTTTTTCCTCCTCTCTATCTACTGCTAAAGCTGCTTTCTTCTGCTCTAAAATCCTAACCTCTGCTTCCAATCCTAAAAAACTCTTCGAAACTTTCTCTTCACTCCTCCAACCCCTCCCCCTCCTCCTACTTCCTCACTTCTCCCTGACGGTTTCGCCAACTTCTTTGACAAGAAAGTAAACAATATCAGGTCCTCCTTCTCTCAGCCCCCCTGTCCACCCTCTCCCTCTCTACCCTCTCCAGCTCTTCCCCCACCATCTTCCCCTATCTGGCTCCCCAGGTGAAAAATATATGTGCTAAGTATATTAAATTTTAGCATACTTGAGTATACTTGAAGCCCTACTAATCATCAGTATACTTAAAGAGTACTATTTTGGAACAACATATTTTGTACTTAATATATTTTAGTTGTGATTAAATAGTAGTTATGCACAATTTGAAGTGTATTTAGTATATTTTTTGTGCTAAATTGGAACAACTTGATGTATACTTAGTACAATTTAAGTATATGACTGTGTATGTACTAATATACATGCTGATAGCTAACTTAAATTATACTTTTTTGTGTTTTAAATATATTTTTAATATATTATGAGTGTTTTACAAATATGTAAACATTACAATATTAATATATTGATATTGTGGTAATAGTATACCAAAAGTTATACTTTTGGCTTATTCCAATTACTAAGAAAGCACACTTTCTTATTACTATGCTATATTACTTTGTACACTACATACTATTATACATTACAATATTACAAATGTATTACCAGTATCCTAAATGAACTTCCCAGATAGAAATCAAAAATACTTTATCTAATTTCAAATATATTTTATTTTATTATATATATAATATATTTATAACAACAAAACTAATTAACTATATTGAAATAATTGCAATATAGTGCATTTTTGAGAAATAAAAGAAAAATATACTGAACAGAGAGCAAAACATTTTAAGTTGACATGTACAAACAAAACAGAATGTTTCAGATTAAAACACAGAACACTGAACCATCCAACAAATTGCACTGCTGCAGACGTTCGCTCTCTAAATAGAAACAGAAACATGTTCATTTCTTTTTGTTGAACTGCTCATTGTTACATTTCCTTCTGATGTCCACTCGCACATCCGAGGCTCTCGTCTGCGGAAATTCTTCGAGAAGAGACGAGAAATGATGTCACACAGCATATTCATACAACATTTTCTTCTATTTTGACCACACAGGAAACCCTGTTGAACCAATATTATTTTTGGAACAGTAAATCAGGATTAACATTAAGGAACTATATCAATATGATATGCCAATATTCCTACCAGTGCAGGTCAAACATATATTGAATCACTGGTGGTGTGTTTACCACGAACATGTGATCCTGCTGCTTTCTAAATCACAGAAGCTTTAAATTGTCTACATACGACTCAAGACAATTACCTACCTGTTATGTCCAGTTGTCTTTTAGGAGGTCCCACTTTCCCAGACTTTCCAGTCAGGGTGGACAGTGCAAGGACCTCCTTTGTGAACACCAGAGCAGCCAGCTCCTGGCAAAAAAGGGTCATGCGTGACCGATTAAGCCGCAGGAAGGCCCGCTTTGAAACTGTCACTGTGCTGCCAGCCAAGGCGTGCTGTATATAAGAGAATCAATGGAACACATTAATATACAGTTGGAAGATCTCTACCTACCTATTAGGAATTAATAGACGTTATTCACATATGAATACAATGCGGTTCATTATTTAAAACACTGCTAGTAGTCTGTACATCCCTCTATGGAGGGGTACCACCAGTGGTGTGGAGGTTCCCACTCTCTACTAATTCACATGACTGATGTGTGACACATGTAACCTAGTAAATCCCATCACTTTATTTCTGACACATTTTAACTTGAACAGCAGACGATGCTAGCGAAGACAAAAGGAACGTGGTGTCATTTTTCTATAGCCCTTACACTGAGCAATCAACATTTACTTCACAATGACAAGTTAAAGCAAAAAAGTTATTTCCACTTTTATAACATACCTTTTCAATTTCGCTGTCCACAGAAAACGATGACGATGACATCACGGATGAAGGTGTCCTGTTAGCCGAGGGCATCATTGTCTGGACATACTCCACACACTCCCTCATTTGTTTAATCATTTCTGGGAGGTCTAGGTGAATGTAATAATAAGTGGAAAAATAAAGTTAGATTTGTTCGATTAGTATGAACTCTGTACGTGGTACAAGACAGAAGGATTGACTGTGAAAACATACAGTTGGGTCTGTATGTTTTGTTAAAGTGACATAAACCTTCAGAATGAAAATAATAAAATTTTTGTATTAGTGACATTACATTAGAGGCTACAGGTGAGGTTGAGTTATGGTCTGACTGAAATACTTATGTGACAAATATGTGACAAAGTTTTCCTCAGTTCGGTGTAGGATCGATCACTGATGACCATCATTCAAGGCTCTATTTTTATTGTACTTGCCGTTTTCTGGGCTGATGATAAACCTAAGTCTTCATCACAGTCGCTTTCCTGAATCTTTAAAGAAATGAAAAGAGAATAGAGCTGTAAAAGGCTATACAACAGAGAAATAATTTGTGTCTAAAGAGTACACGACAAACAGCAAAGAAATAACTATGACTTGCAATGTCAGGACGTTGTGGGCTGTCTATGTATGTAGTCATCAGAACTCAGAAGATCCAGGAAAAATGTATACAAGAGAAAACAATATTAAATTAAAGCTGCGAGCAGCATTGATCGGGCCCTCGCAACTTCACGCACGTCGAGGGTACTGGCAGGACTCTGGCCATGCATTTCTGTGACCGTCATACACTGCGTGCACGAGTTAAACGGTATTTCCTGGTACTGGCAGGACTCTTAGTGACGCGGCCATGAATTTCTGTGACCATCACACTCTGCGTGCACGAGTGAGATATTTCCTGCGTAGACCAGCAGCGTAGCAAGATCATGTTGCCAGGTCTTAAGCCTCAAATGTTTTGAGTGTACATCCGATACAATCATAAATGTAAGCCTTTAAAGATCATTAAGAAAATGAATGTGTGTGAATGTGCTTCAGTGTTTGTAACATAACAGACTGTCAGTTTACTGGGATAGGGTTCAACTCCCTGCAGTGTCCTGCTGATTGTATTTGGACTTACATGAAAGTTAACAAAATAGTAGTGCCGTTTGCTGTTACTTGAACACTTTAATTTAACACTGTTTTCATTTTAAGTTCTTCTGTAACTTTAGATTGTAGTGTGAAGCATTCATTGTAACATTTAACCTGATTGTCATGAAGAAGCTCTGGACAGATCATTTATACTAATGCCCACTGACATGGTTTGAAAATCCACTGTTATCTAACTTTTGCTCTCCAAGCATCTTAGTTTGCACATATTTAGATCAGAGAAGTCTTTCTCATGGTGTGCCCACAAACCCTTTCAATAAGTTCAGTGTTTGGACCGCTGTAATTATAGAATCCTGCTTACGTCCGTGCTTATCAGTAGGTGGCGCTATGGCTGTGAGTTAATATTGGCATGCAGAAGTCCTAAAGCCATGACAGTCAACAAGCATGTCAAGTTTGGGACAGTTTTGACAAAGTACAGTCGAGTTACAACAGCTTGATGGATGATGGCGAACCATGTAAAATGGCCATCACACCATATCCACGTCGTTGGATGAAACCTAAAGCTTTTAGTAACTTTTAATCGGTAAGGTCTTTAGATTGTTCTGACCAAATTCTAAGCTGATCAGATTATTTCCCTAGGAGGAGTTCGTAGTACAGCACCTGGAAATGGAAAAAAAACACGAGAAATTCATACAAAATTCAAAATGGCTGACTTCCGGTTGGGTTTAGAGCATGGCCCCAAGAGACTTTTATTTAAGTCCATATGTGATACATGTTCCTACGAAATTTCATACATCTAGGTCTAACATACTGCGAGGGCTGCTTCGTCGAAATTTTGTAGGGGGCGCTATTGAGCCGATTTGCCACTCTGAACCAATAAAATCATATTCCATAACTAAATTTTGGGCTTGTAATCTGCTTGCCAAGTTTGCTTATGTTTCGAGCATTTTTAGCCTCTCAAAATGACCTTCGTTGTTAACGGCGAAGACTGCATCGCCACGGCAACGGCGTTCGACGAAACATCAAAAGCTTCATGAACTGGTATCATGAACTTCTTACATTTGTGTGGAAGTAATTTGATGTTGATTTGATTTACCTACGAAGAGAAACAAGCCAAAGTATAAAGACTTTAACTGACTGTTACCAGTAGGTGGCGCTATGACTAGGATTCAAAATTGGCCTGCAGTTGTCTTCAGGCCTGGAGTCTAATCAAATATGTCAAATCTGGTAAAGATCTGATGATGTGGAGTCGAGATACATCAGTTTATTCGTTCATGGCGAAGGATCGAAATTCGCCGAGATGCCACGTCGCCACCCTTCAATAACTTCTTACAATCTTCACAATGAAGCATTATCAAGGTCTTCAGGCTTTTCTGACAACATTTGAGAGGGATCTGATTAATCTGTGAGGAGCAGGATGTCAAAGTAAACAACTTACGGTTGCCACTAGGTGGCGCTATTACTATGATTCGAAATTGTCATATAGATGTGTTCCGGTTCAGGATGTTATGACATATGAGAGATTTGGAGCAGATTAGACCATGTATGGCCGAGTTACAACAACTTCCTGTTTCGCGGCGAATGGTGTTTTTTTGACGCCCCGCCACAGATACATAGTTCGATAACTTTTTGATCTTTGAGTAACTTTTCACTGCCAAGGTCTCAAGAGCATACTGACCAAATCTGAAGTCAATCGGGTCTAATTGCTGGGAGGAGTTCGTTAAAGTATGACGCCTTGAAACGGTCTGAAAACGTCATAAAATTCAAAATGGCCGACTTCCTGTTTGGTTTGATGAAAAACTCCATGAGGATTTTTTGTGTGTCCCATCACGATCCACATACCTACCAAATTTCATACAGCTAGGTGAAACCCAATGTTGGGGCTACTCAATAGGGGGCGCTATCGAGCCAATATTTCTGGACACCTGAATCAGACTGCAATTTTCGCAAATTCTGGCTTGCGTGCCAAATTTCGAAAGTTTTCCAGTATCCCAAGCACCTCCTTTTTGCAACGAAAGACATGCAATAATAATAATAATTAAAGCTGCGAGCAGCGATGAACGGGCCCTCGCAATCTGCAGCGCATCGGGGGTGCCGGCGGGACTCCGGCCTGCACGTTCGAGAACGTCCGCAACCGTCAGAGGGCGCGTCCGCGAGCGAGACGTTTTTAATCCTGTGTGGACCGCCTGATGCTGGAAATGATGCTTTGCAAATAGTCTGATGCTTCCTGTATCCGCTGCCTGGTGCTACAGAACACGTGCAAATATGCATCATGTAGCTCTGTGTCAAATGTAAACCACATGGTGTAAAAGTAATGTAAATTGGAGGTGTTTGTCACAAAACGCAGATTTCCTTTGGCCAGTAGGTGGCGCTGTGAGTACTAGTGAAAATCAGCTTGTAGACATCATCAGGCCATGAGTGTTATCAAGCATGTGAAGTTTGGGACCGTTTGGAACAAGTCCAGCTGAGTTACATCAGCTTTTTTCATGAGGAATCACGTAAAGTAGCCGCCTGCTACGGCTAAACGATTCCGTCAAACGTAAAGCTTTTGATAACTTTTAATCACAATGGTCTTGAGATTGGACTGACCAAATTTGAAGAGGATCAGACAAATTCCCTAGGAGGAGTTCGTTAAAGTATAGCGACTAGAAATAGGCCACATTCTATGGAAAAATGACACACAAATGAATTTTGCCGACTTCTGGTAGGGTTTAGAGCATGGTCCCAAGAGACTTATTTTTAAGTCTCCATAGGATACATGTATCTTACAAGTTTCATACATGTAGCTGAAACGTAGCGCTGGGGCTGCTCTTTTGAAATATTGTAGGGGGCGCTATAGAGGAAATTTAAAACGGACAAGCCTAAAAGCCATATACACTATGTCTTCCTATGACCAATGACACATGTACAAAGTTCCATGAGTTTTTGAGCATCCCAACCCACTAAACCATCAGCTTCCTTTTTCATGGCGAACGATGCTTCGCCACGGCAACAGCCTTCAACGAAAACGCACAATATTCATGATGATGCATCATCAATGTCTTAAGGCTATCCGTACCAAATTTGAGGCTCATCAGGTCACCTGGCTAGGAGGAATAAAGAAAAGTATAAAATATGACATTTCCTTGAGCCAGTAGGCGGCGCTATGAGTTACTTCAATTGAAAAAAATTCAATTGAAGTATGTTCAGGCTTGAAATAGCATCATGTATAAGAAGTTTTGTGCGGATTGGATAATGTACCTTGGAGTTATAACAACTTATTTTTTCAAAAACAATGAGGCAAAATGGCCGCCACGCCACGCCAAGGTTCTTCGATGAAAGCGCGCGATTTTGATAACTTTTAATCATAAAGGTCTTAAGAGCATCCCGACCAAAGGAGAAGTTGATCGCATAAAATCTCTAGGAGGAGTTCGTTAAAGTGCAAAGGCTAAAATCTGCAAAAAGTGACAACTTCGCGGGTTTACTGTATCACCCCCTAGTGGTTGAATACAAAACAATTCTCAGGATATGTTAAAGGATGCAATGTGCACATATGTTGCAAATTTGGTAATTTTAGGACAAACGGTTGAGAAGTTATGTGTATTGATATTAAGCCACGCCCCTAAGAAGTTTATTGGTCCATATCTTGTAAACGAAAAGAGCTATCAAAAAGCTTTTGATAACTTTTGATGACGTAGATCCGGTAATGATCCACAGCAAATTTGGTAGTAATCGGACCAAGCATGTAGGAGGAGTTTGCAGAAATGTGTTTTACACTAAATTCAATATGGCGGAAAATCTAAGTAGGCGGAGGGTCTGAGAGGCTTTTTTTTAGATCTAGCGGATTTGGACATGTGTGTAGAATTTCAAGTCAATCGGACATACTGGCCGAGGGGCGTCGCCGGTCCGACTTGTAGGGGGTGCTAGAGAGCCATTTTTTTACACACAAATATGCAAATTTTGGCAGCAGAGTTTCTACACCAGACCTGATAGGGGTGCAAAATTGGTGAGTTTTCATGCATGGCAAGTACCCCTACAAGCTCCATTCCCAGAAAAATAAAAATAATGAAAAATACCCCTTACAGTTTCAATAGGGCCTCGCTGGCCCGACGTTGTCGGTTGCTCGGGCCCTAATAATAATAATAATAAACAATCGAAAAACAATAGGTCCTCCGCTCCGACTACGTCGGTGCTCGGGCCCTAATAATAAACAATCGAAAAACAAGAGGTCCTCCGCTCCGACTACGTCGGTGCTCGGGCCCTAATAATTTCATCCATTGTCTTAGACCTCAGATGATGGAAGTAGGGGTGCAGCAGTTGTGGTGGTGACAGAGCCTCCATTCAGTAGAGAGTAACATCAAGTATATATTGAAGACAAGCGTTACTGACCCATTTGGCCACAAGAGGGAGTATACCTTTAAGTGAGTTAGTTTAATAAAAACGAGTGGCCATACTATTACAATTCGGCATTTTTTTTTACTAAACTACCAACAGTCATACCTTCAAGGACCTTAATGTATTGTCACATATTGTCAAATAACGAAAAATAAAGGCTAAACTGCCGCAGCACTGTTTGGGAGAGGTGCTGCCACAAACAGTGGAAAACTGCCACGACAAGTGCTTGCAACAGGAAGTGCCTCTACTAGCTGCCACTGCCACGATTTGAGCCAGCTCCTACTGCATACAAGAGAGCGCCGAAGGTTTAGCTAGCTACCCGAGTATTTGAGCTGGCATATCAGCATGTAGGGTACACATATAAAGTTAAAACAAAAATATAAATTGAATTATCACGTCACAAAAACGACTCGTACAAATCAATATTCACTAACCCGCACAGCTTTTTTAGGCTCCAAGATGTCGGTCTCACACATTTTCTTTTTCATGCGTGCACTCCTGCTTTCCTCTGCCCATATGTCTTTGCCAAGAATGAATAAATTCTTCTTTGAGACAAGTTCTTTGTACGAATCTGATAAACCAAGAACAGTCTAAAAAGTTAAGCATTCATGTTCTTCAGACAAAACAAGACAATTAAGGAGTTAGCTAGTAGCTGAAAAAGAAAAATGTGAACTCCAAACTCACCGCCAAATAGCAGGACTTTCGTGGCCACTGTCTTCTCCAGTTCTTTTCTCGTCAGACATTTTATTTCAATCCAGTTATCGTCCTCGAGGTCAGGCTGTGACGTCACTTGATAAAATTGGTCGGCTTTATCGAGAATTAAAGAAGTACTTTCCACTTTTACTGTTTTATTAAATAAGTAATAGATGGCGAATTGAAACGACATCATGTCCTCCTGACCTGAAGACCTGCATTAACGTGGGTAAGCTAGCTAGGATGCAACGAGTAACGTCGGTCGCTCTGATTGGCTGGATGTGATCAACAAAAATGCTGCACTTGATTGGTCAGTGACTTGGCACCAAACTATTCAAAAGATATAACAGACTGATTTATGCAGTCTTTTTCAATCGAAGTCATCATGGCTTCACAGCGAAAATATAAGACATTTGAATTCTGATGAGACTCAACCGGTGATGCCAAGAACAACAAAATACAGAAGACTTCAACAGAAACAGGTAAAGACAAATTGTTAAATGCAGTGGGCTACAGTGAATATAAGTGTTACCATCCCGCCAGAAAATACAAAAGCAATACAAGATGTTGCTGTTATCACATTTTAAATAAAAATGTGAAAATATCTTGTTACAACTATAAACTTCATGTAATAACCATGCACAAAGACTACATATACTCTTGAAAATCATTTTAAAAAGGGTGTTTTTTATCTTTATGCTTTCTGACTTTTCTGAGAACTGCTGGAAAAATAGGATATCAACTCGTCAACATCTTTGATTTTCTTTACTATGTTTGGGATACTATAGGATGCCAGATATATGATTAGGCCTATCTGATGATAAAGATAATTTCGCTTTCACTCTTATCATTCTTCATTTGTTTAATATGATTTTATCATATTACATAACTTTTGTGTAAAAAAGAACATCTTGCCAAGACAAAAGCCAATTTGCCTGGGATTCCTAAAACATATGCTCATGCCCACTGTAAGTTAACAAGGTTATCATCAAACATCATTACTAGTGCTTTGCTAATGATAAAGCAATAGCTTAAATTTTGAAATAATTTTTATTTGTACTTTATCCCCAGAAACAGAGAGTTTTCTCTGTGCATCTTCAGTTCCTAGAACATCTGTTCACAGAAGAAATGTTTTACAAAAGGTAAGATCAGGAAAAAATACAATTATCTATAATTCTAAATGTTTGCCTCCGTAGTAGGCGATGTGCTACATAGCCAGGCTTACACTAGTGCAATGGTAGCCTTACAATCATAGCCTTTCACAGCTCTGCACCCCAGACGGGGTGGGTAACCTTTGACATTACATTTGGCCTGTACCTTAATACTGCTGTATTGTTTTGCAGTTATTTTGTTATTTTGTTAGAGAGGAAGATGGTGGAAGTGGACAAGAACAGAAAGGAGGACAAGAGAGCAGCCAAGACAGAAATCAACATTCAAAACAATCAAAGGTATAACAATTTAATTACACATTATCTGTGCACACTGTTAGTTTATGTTAAATGTTAAAGTCATGTTTTAATAGAACAACATTATCATTGCTATTTTTGTTGCTTGTTTCATTTTGTGTTTTTTCTGTGTGAATGTAATCAGTCTTGTTTTATATTACAGAAAGGCCACGATGGCGACCCTGTATACCCTGGTGCCCCCCTCACAAAAGGACAGAGTTTGCTCTTACTCATGTCATATGTACTGAGGCACAATTTGACAGGAGTAGCTCTCCAGGACCTTCTCACAATGTTCAATGAACATTTCCCTGGCTTGGTGCCAGCAACCTCATATCTTTTTCATAAAGCCTATGGACAGTTTGACCAGTATGTGCCGTATTTTTATTGCATTGCCTGTGAAAGCTACATGGGACCAAGTGAGACAGCTCCAAAAATCTGTTCTTCTTGTAAAGCTGAATTTGACATAGAGAACAACCTAAGGGTTGGATCTTACTTTCTTGTTCTTAGTCTATCAACCCAAATAGTGGATGTTTTAGAAAAACCTGACATACATTTAAATAAAAAGGAATTGATTCCAGGAATTGTTTCAGATATTCAGGGTGGGGCAGAATATCAAAAACCCAAGCTGAGTGGACAAGTAGGGGCTGATGACATAACAATCATGTGGAATTGTGATGGAATTCCAGTTTTCAACAGTACTAACATTCAGCTATGGCTATAATTCAATTATAGAGCTGTCTACAAGACAGTGGTCACCAACCTTTTTAATCCCAAGATCCCTGACCTCTGCCTTGGTGACAGGCAAGATCTACCTATTGAGGCGTTGAGAGAAAAAGACTGTCCAGACTGTACTTACAACTTGAGGCTTTTTATTTGGCCTAATTATAATTGAATGAAATCGAACACTTTGGTCCAGCTTTCAAATTCATGTGACCAAGAACACACTAAATGACTTAATTTCAGTGCAACATAAAAAGGAAATTATTTGTTAACCGCACACAATATGAACAAGAAAAAACACATTTGTAATGAGCAGGCTGGATGATCTACCAATATTAACTGTTGTATTTATCAACTGAAGTTACTACACAACACTAACAAAATTCTCAGTCAGTGCAACTAATGTAAGTGCAGTTCAGCTCTGTGTCCCATCACAATGCCATCAGAAGTCATGTGACTGAAGTCAGTGTGATGGCTGTGACTGAACACTGTCTGTGAGTGCCTTGTAGTTTGGCTCATAAGCACAGACAGCCAGTCTGAGGCAGTCTGTGAGGTGTCTGTCAGTAAGCCGGCTCCTGTACTTTGATTTGGTGATTTTCATCTGTGAAAATGCCATTTCACAGATGTAAGTTGATCCAAAGTAGGCACTCACTTTTAGTGGACATGCGCTGAGGAGAGGAAACTTCTCTCTGCTGACAAGTCCCCAAAAGTCACTGTCCCTTGACCTGGCTTTCAGCTCTATGTCATTTTGCATATCAACCATGTCCATGTCCACTCCACCTGGCAAAGCAAATGCTTTCTGGAATTTGGCTGCAACCTCCTCTGTATCAATAGGCAGGAATGGGTTTGAAACAAATGCAGCAATATCCTCCATGACGTCTAACTCACCAAAACGTCGACTGAACTCTGCTGCCAGTTTGTCCAGGTGCACACAGTACTGCTCAGGGTGAAAATCATAATGGTCTTTGATGGACTGTGACATTTTCTCCAGGTTGGTAAAGTGTGTCAGCCTCCCTTTCTTAAGATGTGTGGTCCAGACACAGAGTTTGGCCTTGAACGCATTCACTGCGCTTGTCATGTGGGGCAGGTGCCGGTATTTTCCCTGGAGCTCGTTGTTGAGTGAGTTCAGTTTTGCCGTTAGGTTTGTCAGAAACTCCAGGTCCAGTAGCCACGCATCATCTGAGAGTTCCTCGTGCTCCTTGTTCCTTTCCGACAGAAACGCCTTTATCTCAGGCAGCAAGTCAACAAATCGCTGCAGCACTTTGTCGCGACTCAACCACCGGACATCAGCATGCAGAAGCAGGTCTCCATACGCGGAATCGAGCTCATCCAATAACGCCTTGAATAAGCGATGCTGAAGCGCTTTTGCTCGAATCGAGTTTACCACTTTGACCACCAGTGTCATTACATGAGAAAAGTCCACAACTTTCCCAGCCAAGGCTTGCTGATGAATCACACAGTGATACTTCATGAAGTCGGGGAAATCCGGATCATTACGGCACAGTGCTATGAAACCAGCATGCACACCGCACATTGCCGGTGCCCCATCAGTAGTGATTGCCACCAGTTTATGAATGCGGATGTTATTTTCACGGACATAGCTTTTAAACACATTGTAAATATCCTCACCTCTCGTTCTCTGCTTTAAATGGAGAAGAGTGAGGAAGTCCTCCTTTGTTGTAAAGTCCTGGAATGCCATTCTGACAAATACAACAAGCTGAGCTGTGTCCATTACATCCAGCGATTCATCAAACTGCAGTGAAAAATATTCACAGAGTGACAAGTCCTTCAACACCTGTTGACCAACGTCCTCTGACAGTAACTCGACCCTTCGTGTCACTGTTGCAGGACCAAGCCGTACAGCACGGAATGCGGCTTTTATGTCCTCTTTGTTTTTGAAGTTGCTGCAAACAGTCTCTGCGGTGACGGCCATTGCTTCCTTAAATAAATCCCCATCTGTAAAAGGCTTCTTGTGTTTAGCCAAAAGGTGGCTAACACGAAATTACGCTTCAGTTGCAGCCTTATTTTGAGAAGTGGGTTTTGTGAAAAGCGACTGCTGAGCCTTCAACTCCACTTTCAGCTCTTGAACATTCTTGGCGCGGATTGCGCTGGTTGGTGGATAGCCGTCTTTGAATTTCTGGTGGTTAGTGTTGTGGTGCCGCTCCAAATTCCCTGTGACTGGTGGCACAACATACACACACACTTGTCTTTTACCAAGGTAAAAATAAATTCCTCCTCCCATTCTGGATGGAAATAGTAGGTATTCGCCTTCTTTCGTGGAGCCTCCGCCATGCTCGCTAACTGCCAACAACGCCAGGCTATCACCATGGTGACGACGTTTGCGAACGTCAATCAGGCATAATGGGCCTCATTCTCAAACGCAGTTAAGAAGAAGTTAGGAAGACATTTCTTCTGAACTGCACTTACGCGGTTTCAGGACAAATTTGGCATTCATGAAAGTTTTCTCATCTGGGATTCGTTCTGAACTTAGAGCAGAATTTCAGAACGCTAAATAGCAGTCGTAAATCGCCCAGAGTTTTCTTAAATGCAATTCCTCAAAAAAACACTAGATGCCCCACGGGGCCGCTCCGTGTTAGAAGGGGCATTTAGTGGGAAGGGCTGAATTTGTGAGAAATCGTTGGTGATTACGTTCACATCAACTCTACAGACATCCTCAGATTTAAATAATTATTATAATAATAAATACGAGAATATTTGTATCATTAACAATTACGTTTCACATTTATAGTCATGATTCTATGAGGCATCGTGATATCATACAATAAACAAAAGCACTACACGAACACTGCAAATGTAAGTGAATAAATAAATAAGCACTAAACTCAATCGCGTGGAAATAGAATAGTGGAATAGAATGGACACATCTACATTCTGCAACAGTATCTGCACCTCTGCACCGGTGAAGTTAGGTCTCAGTTTACTCGACCGGTGCTCGCTTTCTGCTTCGGCATGATTTTAATCAGTCTGAAGTTGCTTTAGCGTTGCCTGTGGAGTCTGTCAATTGTGCACACGTCTCTTCAGTTGCATGCCCTTATAAGGAGCTGGCGGGGCGTTTCTGTATGCAAATCCAGGTGCACGTGAACGCGCGTTCAATTTAAGAATCCTTATTTGGGGGAGCACAGCTGAGAACACTTCGGCTGTGTAAGAACCCATTTTCAGGCGTTCATGAATCAGGCGGAGATCTTTTCTGTTTGTGACAACAGGAATGCCAGAAGAAACTGGACCACAAACTGTCTCTGGATGCCTACCTGCTGAAGCCTGTCCAGAGGATCACCAAATACCAACTCATGCTCAAGGTAACCAACTCAGAACCCACAACACTTAGTGCTGTCAGCTGTAGGGAACTCTGAAGCCCGCTTGCTTGCTTTTTGGTTTCTTTGATTGGCTACAAGATCTCATTAAAAATGATCCAAATTATGTTTGACTAATATTTCAGTAAATTAATAAAAGCTCTTTTTGAGCTTGGAGCCACAATCAGGGTGTAGTCTTTCAGGGAGCCAGAGTTATACACATCTACACCCCCGTCTTGGCGTTTAGAGTTCAAAGTTCTGAACTTTAATTCAGTTTTTTAATTATTTCCAAGTTCATTTTTTGGGGGCGAGAGAGGGAGAGAGAGGTATGCTACACATGCAACAGAGGTCCCAGGTTCCGTGGCATGCACTGCAGCCATTGGACTACCGAGGCACTCCAGAAAAAGAAAGTTTTGAAATGATTAATATTAAGTAGATTTTGTTAACAGCCCTTTTTTTATGAATATGCAGTCTGAAGGTACCACGTATCATTTGTACCACAAAATAAAATGTTAAAGTCGCTCAATACAGAATTTGGGGCATGCCTTTTGCCATCACACGGCTCTCACTCAACATGGCAGCGGCTGAGCCGGCGGCTAGCAGTGCTAACAATGCCAACAGTGTTGACGGAGCTAACGGTCCGTACCTGGGAGCCGGTAGGTGGGCGCTACGGTAACTGCCGCATGAGCACAGGGCAGAGCGGCGGCAAAGAGTAATTCATCTTTTTCTGACCACTTCCTGTCTTCCAGGAGATGTTGAAGTGCAGTAAGGGTGAGGGGACGGCTGAGTTGGAGGAGGCTTTATCCACCATGCTGGACATCATCAAGTCTGTCAACGACTCTATGCACCAGATAGCCATCACTGGCTTTGAGGTCAGTGAGTGGAATTCATTCATCATCGCCATCATCATCATGTGCAAAGAGGAACAAGTTGAGAAAACTTGATAAATAGGGCTGTGTGACCGGCTGGTTATGTCAAATCAGTTTTACTGCGGTTGTTTTTTTCCGTTAAACGTCTATGTTATGTGTTCCAAAATGAAAAAGACTAGTTCTGTCACCTGATATGTTTTTTATTTAGATAAGTTGAAAGTAGGTCAACTTTAGAAATGATGTTAAGTCAACCATTGTTTAGTTACAGAGCTGTTGGATTTGATTTCAAGTAGTATTTTACTCTCTTTTCAATGATCCACTGCAGCATTAGCTATGCTGCGAACAGCTAAATCCAAACATGGATTAGTTGACCAGGGTTTGAAATTGATTGTATGAAGAGTTTTGAGAGCACAACCTCTTTTGGACTGTCCACACCACCTAAACTCAGCTCCAAATTATTTATCAACCAAACACACAACAAAGTTGTGATTCTTTGGATGTGTGCGTTTTATTCTCAGTGAGGAAACATTTCTGACATTCCATCTCATTCCCTGGCGATTTATATCTGTGTGTTTGGTCTCACCAGCTGTTTCAAAGACTTTGCTTCTGCGCTTAGGGGAAATAGTGACGTATACCATAGTATGGATCTCCTTGGCTACACAGAGACACACCGTTTGCAATCATGGGTAAACAGATGTACTTTTGGGTCACTTGCTGGAATCCCTAATTGTGTCAATTATTTTTGAGAAGACAGTCTCCAAACTTATTCTAAGATGTCGAATAATCTACTTTAGGTAAACGTCTCTGGATTTATGACTTTGAAATTGAAAAAATTGAATAATGAATAAATACAAAAGCTGATTTTTTGTTATTCAATATTGTATTATTCAATACTAGAGGTTAGCTTGAGTATAACAGCAAATCATTAGCATTTACAACTCAAAATCTGTAATACTAGAAAAGGATCATAAGATCACAATCATGGTATTGTTGTTTATCAATGAATATTATGACCATAGTAAATAGTGTTTCTGATTATGGCGTTCATCATTTGCCGGGGACAATGTTCTTATTTTTAAAATAAATAATAAATAAAAAGTCAGTGAGATAAGGTAAGACAATATAATAAATTATAATAAAGACAATACATATATACATTATAAACTTTAATTCATATTGAGTTAGAAAAACAGACTGATTTTAACTGTATAATTTGCATTAGTTTAAAGTAGAGTGACACCATCACACAGTCAGTGATGTCATACAGGACGTCCTGCAGATGGTCGACGCCAGTTAAGGTTTGATGGAAGCAGATTTAAATCTTTAGCATCTGACAAAGTTGAGAATTTTATTCCTAGAAAGAAATAAAAATTGACGCTGGATCCTGGTCCGGTCGTTTTATTTCAGAAGGGAACTCTCTGAAAGCAAATGGACACTTTGTTTATGCAACTACATCCCACTGTAGCAATGCTCATTGTAACATGCCATGTGGTCGACTGTTGAGATCAAATGGAATCAGATATTGTCACTGATTTTCAATACAAATCTATTTCACCCATTGGTCTGAATATAAGACAATGTTTTTTATGGAACATTTTAGTATACCTATCTGAATTTCCTTTTTTTCTGGGAGGATAGCTCAAACAATCGATTGGAACAAACGCTCTTAACGGTCTTTGATCTCTTAATAAGACTTGATTCATTCTTCCTGTTCATGAGCAGCTGCTCGTTCATGAGGTTTGGTTGTGAGCATAATCAATGCCAAGGATTTGTTATAAAATGCTGCCTGTTCTTCACCGTTTGTGAACAACAACTTCACACCAGGTGTCAGAAATTCAGCAAAATTAATTTTAACGAACTAAGCGGTGTCAGTAGTACTAAGGGGCCCAAAAAAGGAGAAAATATCTGAGCTGCATTGTGACACAAATAAAGAGGGAATGTGTCCACATGAAGTAAGAGGCCAAAAACATCTCACTTAAAGGGAAAATTTGGCAACATTATTATGATGGTAAATGTAGTCCATTGAAGCAATAGATTTCTCAATACGTGCTGTATTGATTCAGAAAGCTGAGTTCCCTTGCTCGTGGAGCCGTGCCGGCAGTGCCTACATATACCAGGATGCATTGAGCTCGAGCTCCTGGCGCCAAGCCAGAACATAGTGTAGCTGAGTTGCTTATGTAAGGAGCTTTTGTTGTCTGAACCAGCGTGAAAGTGTTTGCACTCGGCAGCTAAAGATCTGGAGGTTCCCCGTCGGCTATTTAATCCCATTGCTGCTGCAGCCGCCTCTTCTCTCCTCTGCTTCAATATATATGGCTGAATATCCAAAACACTGTAGGATGTGTCCTCGTCAATAACGTCCTAAGTATAAGAATATGTTTTCTTTAAACTTTGGTCTTCCGAAGTCCGTAAGAAAACATTTCAGAAGACCCAACGTGTTTCTGAATTTATTTTTATTTTATTTTGGAGAGCGACAGGGAAAGTCTCCGAGATCGACCCGATCGACGGGTTGGCGACCACTGCTCCAATAGATCGCCAAAGCAATATATGTATACCATGCTTATGGTTTGGTAACAGTAAGCCAAATATGATCACTTTTTTGACTGCTTTTGTGTCACAGCTCAAAGAACTGCAACAGATTGGAATTAAATGGAGGGATTCTGAAAACAGCATACAAGCAAAGTTCATTCACTCCTCTGCTCCTCAGATTCAGTTGCCCGCCCCCTCCAGTTAGGGAGTGAGGGATGAGGAGGTAAGGAAACATGAGAACACCAGCGTAGGGAGTGAGGGATGAGGAGGTAAGGAAACATGAGAACACCAGGATACACATGGAGAACTCTGTCAAGCTACATATTAGGCAAAGTGAACATCTTTTCTTCTACATAGTTGTCCTCAGTCTCATCTGATTAACTTGGTCATGGAGGCATCAACATGTAACTGAGATGTTAAATTAACAGTGAAAACTCATCATAGCTTAATTTAACATCAGTATTCATAATTACACTTCATGTTTACTTCTCCTGATCTTTACCTCCTATAACAAGGTCCATAGGGGCATCTCAATAAATAAACATGTTCTATTATATTATATTTTATATATATAGATATATATACTGTATACATATATCTATATATGTGTGTGTGTTTTATATTATACTGAATATTATATGATAAATATTATACTGTGTATATATATATATATATATATATATATATTATACTGAATTCCCTGTGAGCGTGACACAAATAAGATGTCCTGACGTGTTTATCAAAGTGTTATTTACAGATTTTTTTCATGTTGGAATAAATGTTAAATATTTAACTGCAAAGTAGTAATGTGTGTTTGATACCTTAATGTTTTTGCATTAAATCATACTGGGATGTTTGCAGAAATTGATTGGATGGCCCTACCTAGAACATCTTCCACCAGCCACCACTGGACGTGATACAATAGAACATAGTAACATTACAGAAACATGCATAAAACATGCTGGCAGTCTTTCCAATACATGTACCGTCCCTTGACGCCACACTATGTGGAGGTGAAAATCTATAGCATACCCAGCTCAGACATGTCATGACTGCACCACGCTTCTGAAAAATATTGGTTGGAAAACTCAGAAATGATTTAGCTCTTCATCCACCCATATGCTCTTCAAAATGGAAATAAACATGTGACAAGAAATATTAGCAATGTAAGATTATAATAAGCTGGTCTGTAGGTAGGTGGACAGCTTTCCTTTGCTTTTCTTACACTTATATTCATATCTAGATAAAAAATATCTCTAAACTGTTTGTCCTGATTGATTGAAAAAGGAGAAGTCCTTCCCTGTGACAACAGCAATAGTAGACGTGTGATGTAAATGACTCCTTGCTTCTTGCTGTGCTCACATACAGTATCTGTGGATCAGTTTGTGAATGCTGTGTGTGTGTGTGTGTGTGTGTGTGTGCTCCTCTGACATTATAAAGTTTTCCCCATGATGTAATTAATTAGTGGCGGGTATTGTAATAATGTCAACATCTAAGTGCTTTATTCCATGCATTATAATCAGCTTTATTATCTCATCTCTATTCCCAATTGAATTTTACTCCTGGCTTCCCCCATCAGCAGCTTAGGGTCCCACACAACGGCTGGATAAACGATTGTGCTTTGTGCGGCGCAACTTCCTCATCAGGCGATAAGATTGCACTGATTAAAGAGATTACTTCTGCCTGACATGTCAATAAATCAGCTTTATTGTTTTGTTGAGACTGCAGTGCAGCACACACATTCTCTGAGTGATGGTGTTGCTGTTTTTGGTTCCCCGTGTAAACGTTATGAGGCAGGGAACAACCACCGTGTGAGGATTACTGTGTTGCTGCTGAGGAATAGTGTTTTCTCTCTCTACCTACACTCACCATCTCCTCTCTTCTCTGTCAGCTTTATCTTTCTCTGTGTGCTTTTACTCTTTTTTTTGTGAGTGTGGGCCATAAACGTTTCTCATCAAGTAGAGAGGGTCATCCACTAATCACAGGGTTCAATCCTCAGCTCTTACTGTCCACATTTTTTCCTTCTTTGATAGGCAGGACACTGAGCCCCAAATGATGGCCAGACAGCCTGTTCTATATACCACTGCTTTGTCACGTCGCTCTGTGTCTGGTATTAAACAATAGGGCGCCCTTCAGCATCTATATGCGATTCACCAGCCTTACATTACATTACATTACAGTCATTTAGCAGACACTTTTATCCAAAGCGACTTACAGTAAGTGTATTCAACATCGGTTTTCGAGAGAACAACTAGTCACCAGAAGTCATAAGTGCATCTCCTTTCTTCAAACAAGCATCTAAGAGCATAAACCAGAGCCAACGTACAGTGCAGAAACAAACAAATGCAATAGGTGCCACAAACTAATATGAATAGAATAAGTGCAACTAGCTAGTATGAATACAATAGATGCTAAGTAAGTGCTAAGTGGAAGGCTAAGGGTAGGCCTTCTTGAAGAGGTGAGTTTTCAGCCTGCACCGTAAGATGGGCAGCGACTCTGTTGTCCTGACGTCAGTGGGGAGTTCATTCCACCACTGTGGGGCCAGGACAGAAAACAGCCGCGACCGGGTCAATTGGCCGTAGGGACCTCTGAGCGACGGGGCAACCAATCGCCTCGAGGCAGCAGAGCAAAGTGGTCGGGCGGGGGTGTAGGGCTTGACCATGGCCTGGAGATAGGAAGGAGCTGTTCCTTTCATTGCCCTGTAGGCTAGCACCAGAGTCTTAAACTGGATGCGAGCTCTTACAGGTAGCCAGTGTAGAGAACGAAGAAGGGAAGTTGTGTGGGAGAACTTGGAGCGATTGAACACCAGGCGAGCTGCAGCTTTCTGGACAAGCTCCAGAGGTCTGATGGCCGACGCCGGGGCTCCGGCAAGTAGTGAGTTGCAGTAGTCCAGGCGGGAGATGACAAGAGCCTGGATTAGCACCTGTGCCGTCTCATCAGTGAGGAAGGGGCGAATCCTCCTGATGTTGTAGAGCAGGAATCTGCAGGAGCGTGTAACCGATGCAATGTTTGCTGAGAGTGACAGTTGGTCATCCAGGGTCACACCCTGGTTTCTAGCAGTCCGAGTTGGCGTCACCACGGTATCGTCAATGGTAATGGACAGGTCTCGGTGCGGGCAACCCTTCCCCGGGAGGAACAGTAGCTCGGTTTTGTCCAGGTTGAGCTTGAGGTGGTGTCGTCATCCACTTCGAGATGTCAGCCAAGCACGCAGCGATGCATGCCTCCACTTGAGTGTCACCGGGGGGAAATGACAAGACCAGCTGGGTGTCATCGGCATAACAATGGTAACAGAAGTCATGCGACCGAATAACAGAACCCAGAGATGTTGTGTAGAGCGAGAAGAGAAGGGGGCCCAGGACTGAACCTTGTGGAACCCCCGTAGTCAGCATGCGTGGTTCCGACACGGCCCACCTCCATGTCACCTGGTAGGATCGACCTGTCAGGTAGGATGCAAACAGGGAGAGTGCAGAGCCTGAGACGCCCATCCCCTCGAGGGTGGAGAGGAGGATCTGGTGGTTCACAGTGTCAAACGCCGCAGACAGGTCCAGGAGAATCAGGACAGAGGAGAGAGAGTTAGCTCTCGCTGTGTGAAGCGACTCCGTCACCGCAAGGAGGGCTGTCTCAGTCGAGTGACCCACTTTGAACCCGGACTGGTTGGGGTCCAAGAGGTTGTTTTGGTGGAGATAGGAAGACAGTTGAGTAAAGACAGCACGTTCAAGTGTTTTGGAAAGAAAGGGTAGAAGAGAAACCGGTCTGAAGTTCTTGACATCAGAGGGGTCAAGTGATGGTTTTTTCAGAAGGGGGGGTGACTCTGGCAGTCTTGAAAGCCGTGGGAAAGCATCCTGAAACAAGAGATTTGTTGATGAGGTGGGTGAGCAAAGAAAGGAGTTCAATCGCAATACACTGAAGAAGAGGGGAGGGGATCGGGTCAAGGGAGCACGTTGTGGGGCGGTTAGATGTAACAAGGTTGAGGACCTCGTTAGGGGAGAGGGGAGCAAGATAGGGTAAAATGGGGCATGGACAGGGGAGGGAGAGCTGTGGGGGAAGAGCTGGAGAGGGTAGAGAGGGAGAGGGTGGACAGGGACCGGGGGGCTGAGAGAAGGAGGACCTGATATCGTTTACCTTCTTGTCAAAGAAGTTGGCGAAATCGTCAGGGAGAAGGGAGGAAGTAGGAGGAGGGGGTGGAGGTTGGAGGAGTGAAGAGAAAGTTTCGAAGAGTTTTTTAGGATTGGAAGCAGAGGTTAGGATTTTAGGGCGGAAGAAAGCAGCTTTAGCAGTAGATAGAGAGGAGGAAAAAGTGGAAAGAAGAGCTTGAAAGTTAAGAAGGTCCTCTGGGAGTTTGCCTTTTCTCCATTTACGCTCAGCCTCTCTTAGGCTCCGTCTGTCAGTACGCACTGAGTCCGACAGCCATGGGGCAGGTGGGGTTGGCCGTGCAGGCCTGGAGGTGAAGGGACAGAGATTGTCCGAAGAAGAGGAAAGGGTGGAGAGGAGAAGATCAGTAGCAGTATCAGGGGATAGGAGAGAGAAGGAGTCAGGGTGAGGGAGGGCAGAGGTAACAGAAGAGGAAAGATCAGCGGGGAGAGGGATCGAAGATGACTACGGGTAGAAACCATGTGGGTAGATGGAGGAAGTACGGGGGGAGAGGAGAGGGAGAGGGAGTAGGACATGAAATAGTGGTCAGAGAGCTGGAGGGGAGTGACAGAGAGGTTAGCAGTAGAACAGTGTCTAGTGAAGATAAGATCCAGCTGATTGCCGGCCTTGTGGGTTGGAGGAGAAGAGGAGTGGTAAAGGTCAAAGGAGGAGAGGAAGGAAAGAAGAGGTTCTAATTTATCAGTCTGGATGTTAAAGTCGCCAAGCAGGATGAGTGCTGAGCCATCGTCATGAAAGTGCGAGACTAATGAGTCAAGCTCCTCCAGGAACTCACCAAGGGGGCCTGGTGGGCGATACACAACAGCACTGATGAGCTTGCCTTTAAACTAACTACAATGTAAACTGTACGAGAAAATGCTCAAAGACTGAAAAAAACACACAAGGTGGGAGGGGAGGTGGATGAGTCACATAAACACAGGATTTTAGGAGACTGGTATTCGAGTCCCAAAAGTCCCAAAAGTCCCAAAAGTCTTTTGGGGTTATTTTGAAGTTACATTAGTGATGTTTGTGACGTGTTTTCCAAACTTATGGTAAGTCGTTTACGTTTTACTGAGTTATCGTAGTTATTTCAAGCCCTACCATGACATTTTTTGTAAACCTAAGAAAGTGTTTTTCTTTGCAGCGTTTTTCTCTGCAATGTTTTTTTTTTTTTTTTTACTTTTTATTTATTTCTTTTTTTTCAGTTGCTGTTGCACTGAACAAAAAACGCGACAAAACATCGTTAATGACAAAAAACAAACAAACAGACATAAAAATGAAAAAAAAAGTAAATAAAAATAAAATAAAAGGGGGTCACCATTCACTCTTAACAAACATTGTTCTATTCTTTTCAGGTCACCTGAGAACACTACTCATCTTTTCCTTTGTAAACAGTCCATTTTCTCCAGCGTTGATCATGGATCCCTGCTTTGATCCTTAGAAAAAGTCAATTTTTCAATAGAATATATTTCCTCCACAATGTCCAGCCACTGTCCTGGACTTGGAGGGTCACTTTTCAACCAGCTCCTTGTGATGGCCTTTTTACATGCGAGTGTCAGGATTTTAAAGAGGTAGAAGTCCTTTTTTTGAATTATGTTGCCAGGTATCAATCCCAGGTACACAATCCGGGGGTCCCTGGGAATCTTGTAGCATAGAATCTCCTCCAGAGTCTGAATAACCCTGTCCCAGAATGCTTGTATTTTTATATATGTCCAGAAAATGTATGAGTGGTTAGCATTTATCTGCCCACACTGTCTCCAGCATGGCTGCTCTTTACCCAACTGTTTATATTTTATGTGGGGTGTTGTAAAAATAAAAAAAATAAAAAAAAGTTTTTCCAACCGAATTCCCTCCATCTTCTAGAGCTGGTGGATGTTTGTTGCGTTCTACACATGGAATGCCAATCACTCTTCGACAGTTCAACGTTCAGTTCTACTTCCCATTTCAGTTTTACATATAGTGTGTTTCTTCCGTTTCATTTTTGTAAACTCCTGTACAGTTTGGAAACCAACTTTGAGGGGGTTTGTTTGTACGCACCTGTCAGCACTTCAATCACTTCATTACCTTCTGATGAAACCCCTTTTTTAATTGCTGTATCATAGAAATGTCTTAGCTGTAAATATCTAAACAGGTCCCCATTTTCTAAATTAAATTCTCTTTTGAGTTTTTCAAAAGTTTAAAAAGTTTTTCTCTCTATGAGTGTACATACCGCTGTTATCCCATTTTCTCTCCAGCGTACAAAAGTATTATCTATCTGTCCAGGTCTAAACCTGGGGGTCTGAGAAGGCCAAATCAGAAGTTTACTTAGTAATCGCCAAGTCCAATTCTTTTTTTTTTTTTTGTGATGGAGGCAGTTAATTCGTTGTTTTGTATTTTTCCTATGGAAGGAAGATCTAATGATAACAAGTATTGTTTAATGTTATCTTCATTGACAATCTTAGGCTGTAAGTATAAGGTTTCGTAGTAATCTTTAAAAGTTTTATGAATTTCTTCAGGTTCGTAGGTTATTTTATTAGTTAAAGGATCTCTGATCTTGTGTATTGAATTAATAATTAGTTGTTTCCTGAGGCGTGCTGCTAAAATCTTTGTTGCTTTCGGGCCCGATTCATAAAAAGTTTGTTTTGTGAATCTCAATTTCTTTTCTAGTTCGTCATTCAAGATGTTCTCTATTTGTTTTTTTAGTTCTTTTATCTGGTTTAACAATCCTTTGTCCCCATCTTTTTGTTGTTGTTTCTCTAGTTTTCTCAATGTTTTCTCTAATTCATCGTATTTTGTCCTCTTCATCTTATTTAAGTATGCCGTTCTTGAAATTAGTCTCCCTCTCATTATTGCTTTAACCGTGTCCCATACGATGGTTACCAGGCCATTGTTGTTATCTTTTTATGCAGTCACCAATTTCTTTCTTAATCTCATTTAGAGCAGTCTCATTATTTAAAATGCTAATATTTAGTCTTCATAATGTACTCTTCGGTCTGTTATTCAAATAAATAGTTAAATAGATTGCATTGTGATCTGATAAATCTGCTGATCCTATTGAGCACTCCTTCACCCTATGTCTGTCTGTAGTGTTCATTAGGAAATAGTCTAATCTGGAGTGCACCTGATGAGTAGCTGAATAGTGCGAATAGTGAGTAAAGTGATAGACAATTTAAAGAATTGTCTATCACTTTCTGGAGGGGCGTATATATTAACAAGTGTGACCAGAACGTTATCTATCCTTCCTTTGACTATTATATATCTGCCCTCTTTGTCTCCCTTTTCCTTAATCAGTTCAAAGTTAAGAGAGTTGGAAATCAGAGTAGCTACTCCTCTTTTTCGACTATTTTTACAAGAGCTGAAATAAGAGTTTAAGTACCCAAACCTTTTCAGCTTATTATGTTCTTGTTTCGAAATGTGTGTCTCTTGTAGAAATATGACTTGTGTATTATCCTTTTTAATTTTTGCTAGCACTCTACTCCTCTTGACTGGATTACTCAGACCATTCACATTTAAGGAGATAATTCTCAAGTTATGTGACCCTATCATACATACGTATACCAAATAATAAATGAGACCCTGTTGCCCCCCAAAACAAAATCCGAGCGAAAACATCAACTATGAAACACAAAAGTAAACAGACCTCCAAACGAAAAGGAGGCACTTGCTCCTCCTCAACTGTGACCCCGTTGGTGGGTCGAGGGTGATGCCTCTCGTTAGGAGAAGGCCCTGCATTAAGGATGGCTGGTGAGTCAAAAAGCGGTAACTCTACCATCCTGTGAGTCCAACGTAACCCATGAAATTAACCCGTCACTCCCAGACACATAGTGATCAATATAAAGCCAAAATGCAAATCTATCATAGTCCTGTTAAGAGTCTCAGAATTGTAACAGTCATACCGGGTCGTGCAGCTTGCGTCTCCGTTCATGTTTGCTCGATGCGTCCCCTCTGGAACTCCTGGAGTTTATCCCTTGCTCTCTGGGCCGCAGCGGGTCCTCTCTCCCGACGACCCGATGCCTGCTGCCATCCCAATAAATCACGAAGCCGTGTTTCCAGGTTGTTCTCTCCTTCGGTAGTCTCCCGCTCTTCCACGGGAAAACCGCGTCTCTTCAGCTCCCGCTGCGCTTCTTGTGCACTAGTGTATGTTCGGGTCCCCGTATCCCAGTGAATCCGTATATTCGTGTATGGTGTTTGGAAACGAATCCCCTTTTCCTTTAACGCTTTCTTTATCCCATTGTATTCCCTGCGTTTCTTGACTATCTCAGTTGCATAGTCGTGGTCGAAGTATAGAGTTCTGTTGCCCAGTTGGATTTTTCCCTTTTTCCAAGCTTCTCTCAGTACCATGTCCTTGGTTGTGAACTCCTGGAAATTGATAATAATAGGTCTCGGTGGGGCTTCGGGATGGGGTTTCTGCGCCCCAGACCGATGAGCCTGCTGTATTTTCAAATCCAATTCTTGTGGTAATGGCAGCTCGCTTCTGAGGA
The DNA here is from genome assembly GCF_050575085.1 of Anarhichas minor. Lineage (NCBI taxonomy): Eukaryota > Metazoa > Chordata > Actinopteri > Perciformes > Anarhichadidae > Anarhichas > Anarhichas minor. The sequence continues at coordinate 5,735,913 of NW_027466517.1, read as the reverse complement.
GTTTAACGATGAACTGTGGTACCGAGTTTCCCTCCTCTCCCTCTGTTTTTGCTGCAGGATTACATATTACAAATCTGCCTCAGAATGCTTTACAATATTTACACATGCGACATCCTCTGTCCCGAGACCCTCACATCGGAACAGGAAGAACTCCCCCAAAAAAAACGTTAACAGGGATAAAAGAGGAAGAGACCTGTGGGAGAGCAACAGAGGAGGGATCCCTCTCCCAGGATGGACAGAAGTGCAATAGATGTCATGTGTGCAGAATGAACAACATAACATATGAGTTATAACGCATTCAATGCATATCATGCTTCATTCAGATGTATGATAGCCCATCCCTTATGTCAGGCCGATTCAAGTGTCAAGAGTTCAGGCACTGTTGCAGGCCAGACTGGGAGGACATATTCCACAAGCCACATCTGCTTGTGGTACATGCAATGTCTGCAGAAGGCTGGGAAACGGTGAACTTATCCATTTGGCTATCGTCAAGTGTATGCTAAAGAGCCACAACAACATATCTGCTGTTTTGACAGAGGTTGAAAGCACGTGGGTCACAGGAGTCCTCTGTGCCATAACTCATCAGTTTTTGTATTTTTTTGTATTGTTTTCAGGAGTTCCACCAAAGTATGGAAAGTGGAAAATAACCAACATCCTTACCACTTTCCAAAAAGCACTCCAGATAATACGAAGTGCTGTGAAAGCACTAACACATGAAATTGGGAGCTACAGTACATCTGCTACCTGCCAAATGTTCCACTTTCAATGCCTAAGATGTCTTCACTAAATAGAATGCACCACCATCCAGGTGTCCTTAGTGAGGGATCTAATACACAAGTTCAGGGATGACTGGAAGGAAATTTCAATCATAAGATGCAACTCTCACAAGCAAAGCATTATTCAGTGTTATTGAGAGATCACTATAAGGTAAGGAATAGTTATCTTACTTTTACCTCTCTCTCTCTCTCTGTCTTTCTGCACGTTTAGTAGATCTTGATGTACCTTTCAAATGTGTTTACATTGCTTATACATGAATGCGTCGTCCGCTTTGATGCTGTACTCTGCTGCTGAATCTTAAAAATAAGTCATGTGTAATGAATGTGCATTGCTGTCTGCAGTGCCTGCTGTGGAGCACACACTCATACTTGATTGGTCTGTTTTCTGTTTTCAGATGTATGAGCAGTGGTTCTGTATTGTTATCTCAATATGAGTGCCCTTGAGGGTCTGTTGTTTATTGTATTGCAAAGACTGGTTACACACTGTAGTTGTATTTTAATTGTTGTTGGTAATCGTTTTCTGACGACATTGTTTTTTTAAAGACAGCCTCTATAGAATTAGATTGATTGTGACTGGCAGGTTGACCGATGAATAAGAAACAAACACATACTCACACAAACCATACACACGCACACACTTTATTTCCCATTTTTGAATGATGATTGATGTCTTAGTCTGGCATGTTGGCTCCAGTCAGACTCTCGCTGCCTGACTCTGGTTGTGTGTGTGCATGTTTCAGATTACTTATACTTGTAAGGACCCAATCTCGACAACCACTGTTGTTTCAAGGATATGTTGGCCATTCCTTACTACACAAAGGCTAGCCTTTTGGTTTAAGAGTTACCATGGATAGTGTTGAGTTAAAGGTAAGATTTAGTGTATTTCAGTAGTTATTTTAGGTAGGTACTGGTAATCCCCTGGCCCTTGAATTCAAGTCAATACACTGTTCTCACACATATATGAATGCAGTGTGTGATAGTATGGTTATTACTCATGGTGTTCATGCCTCAGTGGGAATAAGTGCTGGACAAGCAGAGCTGGGGAAGAGTGCTCTGCTCCATGTCTGTCACTGACTGATGGCCTTAGACGGACTCTCCCTCTCCTTCTCTCTTTCTTTCTCTTTCTTTTAAAGCATAACAAGGGTTGTGCTGTGAAGATAAAACACATCAGGCTCAGTCACCAGAGTTCGACCCCGTCTACATGGATCCATGTAGTGCTCATGACAGGCGTGCTCCTGGGGCCATGTCAACACAATCAGACTGCTGGGCCTCACCATTGACATGCAAAATATGTGTACAATTATTTTTCATTGAAGATTTTACAATAAAATGAAACATTTACAAACATGTCTGTGAAAAGAAAGTCCATCCACCCATCTACAGATGATTGTGTTTTACATTAAGCCTGGACAGGCTGGCACTAAGGACGTCCCGTTAAGTGGACACAGGAGCGTGTACAGTGTGGATAGAGTAAGTGGCAAACTATAGACCACAGTAGATTTTGTCCAAAATGGATATCAGAAAATTATTTAAATCACCTTCAGTTACCAGAGAAAAGAGGGAAGGATTCTACCTCATACAGATGTTGAAGGGATGGAACCTAAAAGTGTCATGAGCATAGTGTTGGTACAAGTGCAGAGGAGATCACCACAAGGCCATTTTGCTGTGAATAAACTCCTTCAGCTGTGGTTAGCTTGGGCAAATTATTGACCTGAGCAGTCATTTAAAAACAGTGTTACCAAATGGGGGCACATTTCTCAATTTGATGGTAAAAAGTCGAGGAAGATGAGAGACCAGGGTTGATGGGGAGGAAATAACTGTTGGAGAAAAAAACCTGATGGGAGGTCTTGTGCAGAGAACAGGTCAGGCAGCCACAAACTTTCAGCAGAAGAACCGTTGGGGTGAAGTTTCTGGAGGACGCCTGTTTATTAGGGATTGGCAGTCAGCGGATTGAGTCAATAGTTATGAAAGTGAGAAATACGGCAGTGGTGGGCCGTCAGGGCCTGCAAGGCCTTCTCTGCTGGCTTAAACAGAATCACAAAGCTATATCTATTTTATCATTTAATAATGTTTCTTAAATACACTACATGTATTATAATTTATAAAAATATTTTCCCCATTATCTTATTTTCTCATTGCACAGCTCCTGTCTTCCTCAGTTGCTCTGCTTCCAGTGCAGCTTGTTTTAAGTAGAGCTTTTATCCAATCAGATCTCACCTCTGTGTCTCTAGGTAAGAACAGAGGCCCGAGGCCTGCAGACTCACAAGTGAATCCATGTGCAGTTTAAGTGAATGGGGACGATATTGTTGATTGTCATAGTCTTCAACCAATCAGATCTTTAGTTTGACATGTTGGGTGTATTCTTTGACGTGCCAGAGCCTGCTAGCTGGCCTACAAGTACGTCAGCATTAACGTGCAGCTCTGCAGTGAGGTGCAGCATGTGCTGTGATTGGTCAGTGGGCGAGCACGTGACTATTGTGAACCGAAACTTAAAGTAGCCTTCAGAGGCTTAGTCGGAGTAGTAAGAGTTCAAATTGAAAGATATGGAAGAAATTATGACATTTTTTGCATTTTGCTTGGTGTAGATTATTACTTTTTTACCTAGCTTTGTTTTTTTAACACTCAATGGCTGAAGGAGGAGAAACGGATTTATGAGTTGGGATTTAACCGTGGGATTAAACTCTTAGTCAACAAAGAAAGGAGGATGGAGTTTGTCTTTAAGTGAACAGCATTTGGTAAGTCAACTGCGTTTGTTTTTTTACATCTAATATCTGAATGGCCCTCCAGTGTGTAGCAGAATGCGTGTTGCTGCTGCTGTTTTCCCGTTAAGCTAGTTTAGCGTAGCCTCCCAGAACACACATGCGGTCACTCAGCTGTTTTTTTTTTTTTTGTTCCGGGTTCAGAGGTCACACAGCCTGTTGTCTCCTACGTGAGTGCAGAAAAGATATAAAGATATCTTGTACTGTATGAGTTGAAGGTAGTTGTATAATTTGCAAATTTGGTTCCAAAAATCTGCATCGGGAGTGATGGATAGTTCCCATTTTATTGATAGTATGGATAGCTTTTTGTTCAAATGTGGTATTTATATATATATTTTGGGGAATAATCTTTTGAGGAATAAATGTTAAAGGCATAGTTTGGGTGTTTTGAAGTTCGTATCCATAGTCAGTGTATTACTACAGTAGATGGAGTTTGGAGAAGCTGACAGAGTACCAGCACAGGAGAAAAGCAATGTACTGCTGTGGACGGGGTCAGCAAAACCTATTTTAGACACCTAAAGCAGTCATTATCAGTGTAATTGTGCGCTTTATTTAGAATATTTAGGAAACTGTACTTTTTTATAAGGTTTTTGTCAACAGAGTTGTGGATTTGAAGAAACCATAGATAAGTTTCACTTTCAATTGAGTTCCCTGTCAGAAAGGGCTGTCTGACGGCAAGATAAAGATAAAGCAGTGAAAATATTCTGAATATAGCATACACTTATATTGAATATTGTTTTCTTTAGATGGGCCTTTCTTTTAGGTGGCTAGAATGTTTTGCTGCTGCCCCGTCCAGCAGTATATTTTGTTACTCCTGGTACCTACAGTAGGTTATTCACTGACTATGGAAAAGTACCTCATACCCCAACTGACCTTTCTTTTGACTAATTCAGAGGTTGAGGATGGAAGATCTAAGTTGGTGGCGAAAATGTTTAATTTTGATCGTTTGTGATTTTGTGAAATTTCCACCAGGCTGACAGTTTCCTCTAATTGTTAATGTTTTGGTACATGGATGTAGTTTGATAGAATGGCTTATAAATGAAGAGTGGACCAAGAATGGACCAGAAGTGTTTATAGGACTCAGGGAAGCCATCGGGTCCTGGTGCTTTGTTATTGGGTTTATGATTGAGGGAAGTGGAGAGTTTGTCTGGTGTTTTTGGTGAATGTTGGTTTGTTCTTTACTGTCGTAGGTATGTCCTCTTGAATTGAGTAGCTTTCCAATGAGTTTAAATTTGAGTAAAAACTTGTATCTCTTCAGGTGAATGTGTGGGCTTCCCTAATGAGTCTTTAAAGGTGGAGATTTTGTTTATTTGATTAATTTTGCATTTACCAGATGTATTATTATGGGGGAAAGTATCTTGTCAAAGTCTATGTATCAGGAATTGAGATTTATTATTCTTAGTTTCATTTATTTTGAATTTATACTTTATTAATTCAACCCCTGGGTTTCCTCTGTTGGGTTACCTGCATCAATCCTTTCCAGTTGATTTTTTTGTTCCAGATCAACTTTGTGTTGTTTTCTTTTTATGAAATAATTATGCTTCTTATAACTGCCTTTCTCATTTCCCACAGAGGAGTTGGTGATGACTTTGGGGAATCATTAATTTCTAGGAAGGATGCCCACTTTTTTTAATGAGACTGTCAAACTCCAGGTCTTTGAGATGAGATATGTTAAAGCGCCATCTGGTGATGGTTTTATGTGGACTGATTCTGTTCCATGTAAATGTTACGGGTCCATGGTCGCTAATAATGATGGGGTGGATCTTTGTGTCTGAAATATTAGATATAACTGAATTGCTGATGAGGAAGAAGTAAATGTGTGAATATGAGTGGTGAACCGATGAGTAGATTGAGTATTCTCTTTTTACTGAGTGCTGAAGTCGCCAAATATTGCCAAGACCAATATTGCTCATGATCTGTTTTATTGTTTCTGTAGACTGCCACGTATGCTTATTGTTGGAAATGTTAGTTCTGTTTACCGATGGGCTGATAACTCTGTTTAAGTCGCCTCATTTCATGACTGCGCAATTGGAAATGTTTGAAATTGTGCAAAAGAAATTATAATTACTGTCTTTTTATTATCCGTTTTCAGATTGGAAACTGACTTCTCGTAGATATTGGGCATTGAGTCCATCCTTTCCCTTGAGCTGCCTGCCTTGCAAGTTCAAATTGGTCTTTTTGTTTTCTAGTGTTTGAACTACGCAAAGATTTGTCGTCATTAATTATTGTTGTTCATCGTCCCAAAGAGCGTACGCAGTGGAATGTGATGTTGTTGATGGTCTCTGCGGGTAGTTTGATCTGTTTGATTTTTCAGGGTCGTCTGTGGTTTGTTCTGGAATGCCGGTGAAAAATAAATGGTCTTTTGTGTCCTCTGTATTGTCCTTGTTCATGATGCAGAGACGGTTGAAGCACTTGTCGATGTATTATTCCAGGTGGTCCAAGGCGATTAATGTTCTAGTCCAGTTTAAGTGTAAAAAGGAATGAAAAGTTGAAGAAAAAAATGTTCAATGTATGTTAAACTATATTATCTGCCCCATTCAGATGAAGAGCTTTTATTTTTATAATGTAGAGCACATATTGGGCCTCATAGTTGTTTTAATTGCCATCGTATTTATTTAAGATTTTGAGGAGTGGTTGCAGCGTTGTTAGTACAAGGCATATTGTACCTTATTATTTTCTATGAAGTCTTGTGCATTCACTTCCCTGGTGTGCTTTTGCTTGTTGTTTGCTAGTAGTTTATTTTTCCTTCTTGGTCTTCTGTTTGCAGTGTTTAATAGCATGGAGTTTGCACTGCAAAACCCCCCTGCTGTATACAGCTGCAGCCTCTCCCAATTACTGGCATATGTTTTAGAGGAGATTTCAATTTTTGGGAAACATTTTTAGCGACATGTCTACCTGCTTTGGCCTGCCTTTGTTTTCTTCTTTCAGTCCTCTGTGGTTGCCTGGTCCCTCCCACTTCACTGAGGGATTGGCCGCACCTGCTGGGAGTTTGTATAAACTGGGTTGTTCCAAGATGGCGGTCCCTCTGTCTTTCTTCCCTTTTTCAATTGATATTTTAGAACATTATATAATAAAGAGTCTTGTGTTTTTTTATTTTGTATTTGTCTCTGCTTTGGGTTTCCACACACAACATTGCAGTTTGTATCACAGTTGGTTTCTTTATTTATACAACAGCATAATTGGTACATTTTACTTTATAAGGCAATATTACAGTAAGGTAATCAGTAGCTGCAACGTCAGATCTTGCTTGTAAACTGTTTTCCTCATTCCTGCAACCAGTCCAGGAAGGACTGGAGACGTGTGTCAGTGTCGTTTGTGTTCACTAAATGAAGCTCTAGTGTAAGTTCAGTCAGGAAGACTATACTCCTGCATGCCTAAGCCCGTAGTTTATTTCTCAAACATCTGCCATTCAGTCGACACGCATGCTCACTCATTATTTCCTTGCTGTCATTGTTCGGGCCTGTCAATCATGATATCAGCAGTTTAGATCAGCTGGTCTCCTTTATCCAATAGCACAATGAAACAATTACATGGTTAGCCTATCATCTTGCTGCTGTCTCTCTTAAATATGATTGTGTCTCTACCTTCAGTATGTTTATGCTGCTGTTACGCACCTCTGCATCTCAACCCAGTCTTCATCATCTTCATCAACTCATCATTGTATCAGCCTCATCAGCCACCACCACCAGTGTCTGGACACCACGGGGGGATTTATCTTGCTGCTGCTCAGACTAGACGCCCCGCGATTACAAATCTCCCTCTAGAGTCCAAGCGCCAAAGATTCTGTCAAGACTTATCATCACATATCTGTTAATAATAAACAATTATCTATTCTTTATCTGACTTGTCTCTCCTGATTGAAATGCCAGAGCACTACCTTGATGAGCCATTCATATGGGAAACTTAACAGGCTATAAGTGGCTCTAATAACATATCCGGCTGTGAATACAAGCTCCGACTAATGTAACAGGATACGTCTTGCCATTTTTTGATTTATTTATTTATTTGTTATGGATTTATAGGATGTGAGTGCCTTTGTCAATCTGTTTAGTGTTTGCTAACAGGGATGTGCTGTTGCTGCTGCCTTTGTCTACGATGTGTGTCTGTTAATCAATGTGGCAGCATATATGTTGGTAGCACTTATTTACACTGAGCAAGTATGCAGACATTAGTTTTTTGTCATATCGGTTTGAACATATTATAAGGGGCTGAGCGACAGGGTTATTAGAGGCACCTACATTCCTGCCAGAGGGCTCCACCCATTCCCAGAGGAGAGCATTGGGATGAGGGAAGAGACACACCTGGAGCTGATCTCCTCATCGGGGAGGTGAACAAAGGACAATCAGGGAAGTTGATCTGGTGGCACATGCTGAGAGAGGAGCTCAGTCTCTTCACCCCAAGATCTCCAGGGTGTTGGATATAGTTGGAACAGCGGCCCGGCTGAGATAGTTTTGATTTTCTAGTTTTGTAATCGTGCTCTTGACTGAGATCGATTTTTACGTTTTTCTGTTTGCTTAATTAAAGACCCTGGTAACAGCTGATCTGACTCTGTCTTTGATTGCTGTGCAGCCACTATTTTCCTCGTCCTCTGTGCAATCCTGTTTCAATATGAATGGTGTTACACGATTAAACATTTTAATTGGAACTCAAAAATGTTTTTCTATGCTAACACTTTATATTGCCCTCATGAAGCATTTTCCGAAGTGCATAAACAACAGCAGCAGTGTCAGCAGAACACTTAATCAGCCTGACAGACAGTGTTTACGACTTACAGCCTGCACCTCATATTTCTTCATGTCATGAAAAATGAGCACAGAGGGGGAGCATATTTCAGCTAGGAGTTTTATAAGACACAGGGAACAGGTGTTCATTACCGCTGTGTTCCATCAGCTGCGCAGTCAGTGATTATTCCACTGATTCAGGGTCTGTAATGACTCCAGACTATACGGAGAAGATGGAAATCTAAGCTCAGTCAAACTTGTACCCTGAAGCTGCATGCTGTGCCATCTGTCTTTAAGTCATGCTACTCTGGCTGCAAACAGAATGAAAGGTGGTAGGCAGGTAATGGAACCTCGTTATCCATTCAGTGTCTCAACTCCTCAAGTTTAACAACAACAGCTCTAACACCTCTGAACAGCTGGTTAGCTACCTAATGCGCTGCCATCCCATGTCCTGACCTTCACCACACACACACTGACTTCTACTGCTAATACACTGCTTTTTCTACTATCCATACCACTCATACAAATTTGGACACAATGCAATGATTGAATGCAATGTTGCATTGTTCTGTGTGCATTGACATTTGCATAAAATGCTGTTTTACCAATAGAGAGAAGTTTGAATGAGAGAGGATGAATTGAGATGTTGGACATGGTGGCATGTCGTGACGGATTGTGGTCGGAGTTCGAGGCGGTGAAGGAAGCCGAAGAAAGCCAGCAAGAACATGGACTCGAGTACTTTGTCCGTGAAGGGAGAGAGGTAGCCTGAGCGGAGAGTATGGATGCAGCGGGTGAGAAGGTCCGAGGTGAGGGGCAGACGTTTAGGCATAGGCCGTGGTTCGGCTTTACGGAGACCTTTGAGTAACATCGCTAAATGCGAGTGGGTGGAGGCTGGGCACGGCGTTCCTGAGGACAGTTTTGTGAAAAAGTTAATTCCGCTTATGTATACCCGTATAGTGGAGGACTTTATCTTAAGGAGGGAATGGACAAATGTAATGAAGCTTGTGAGGGTAAGGATGTCGAGTGATGGGAAGGGAAGGTTAAAAGAGGTGTGGAAAGCTTTGAAGCGTTTCCATCCGGTGAAGTACGACGAGAGTGTTTGAGGATGGTATCTTGAGAGGCGGAGATTAGGTGTTCCAGTTGCGGGGTCAGTTGAAGATGGTGGCTGAAAACTGTGGGACCGGAGTCGGCAGAGGGTCTGAGGTTGGTGCTAATCGTCTGAATTTCTGGAATGAGAAACGGGAGAGTGAATCAGCGATGGAGTTGTAGTGACCTGGGATGTGGGAGGCTCGGATGATGAACTGGTGCTGGGCTGAAACCAAGGTTAGTCTCCGCATGAACATCATTATGTCTAGACAATGTGACTGTCCTTTATTGATGATTTCTACGACAAAACCGCCAAAACCGATTGAGGGTGCTGCGTCTGTGTACAGCTGGATGTCTTCCAGCTTGGTGATGTGCTCGTCGTAGAAGAAAGAGATGCCATTCCAAAAGGAGAGGAACTGGTGCCATAGCTTTAGCTCTGTCTTGCAAGCTTTGTCGAGTGTGACGTGGTCGTGGAGCTTTGTGACAGAGGAGGCGACTGAAAGGAGGAGTGACAAGAAAGATCGGCCTTGGGGGATGATGCGGATGGCGTAGTTGAGGTGGCCTAAAAGCGAGAGGAGTTGGTGTTTGGTGCATTCGGGGGCCAGGAGGAAATTAGAGATGAGTAATGAAATCCGGTTGATTTTTTCGGTAGGTAGGGATGCTTGGAGTGAGACGGAGTCCAGGGTGATGCCGAAGAATTCCAGGGATGTACTGGGACCTGCGGTTTTCTCTGCGGAGAGGGGAACACCGAGTTCCTGGAACACGGTGGTAAGAGTGTGGAGGCCGAGTGCTGGGGGAGAGGAAGGTGGCGTGACGGTGAGGAAGTCGTCTAGGAGGTGGATAACGTAGGGGAGTTTATGGACGTTGATCAGGATCCAGCAGAGTGCTTCGGAAGGGCAATCGAAAATTTTTGGGCTGCTCTTACACCCGAAAGTCAGGTGCACCGAGAAGTAATAAGCACCCTTCCAGAGGACACCGAAAAGGGGCCAGTAGTCGGGGTGGATGGGAAGTACTTTAAAGGCACTTGTGATGTCTGCTTTAGACAACCAGGCTCCTGGACCAGCAAGGCGAATGAGGGATGCGGCGTGGTCGATAGTGGTGTACTGCATGGAGTAGTCCGGGCTGGGGATTAGGCTGTTTATGCTTGGAACTGTGGAGCCGTGAGGGGAAGAGAGGTCTATAATTAATCTCTTTTTGCCTGAATATTTTCTAGTAGCGATGCCGATTGGACTGATTCTAAATATAGGGAAAGGTGGGCTAGTGAATGGGCCTATCATATATGCGTCTTTGACTTCCTGAGCCAGGAGCTTGTCGACTGTGTGGGGTTCGGAGATGGCCGATAGCAAATTTTTACAAGTGAAGGAAGATTCTGGCTTCACCTGGGTGGAAGCCGTGGGTGAGACCCTGGATGAGGAAGCTTGTGAACTGGTGGTCTGGGTGAGTTTTAAGGGCGGAAGCTAGGGCATGGATGTTGATTGGTGTGTTGAGGTACTTACACTTGCTGTGCTTTGTTTGTTGATGGGGACAGGTTGGTCTTGCGTGGGCCCCCCCGCAGAAGGAGCAGGTGTGGAGAAAACGGCAGCTGGAGGATTGGCATCCTAGGTCGTTGAAGTTATTGCACACCATCCTCCCACCCTGGTAGAGGATTAGTCTACCTCTTTTGTCCATACCTCTGGGGGGACCGCCGGAGATGGTTGGCTGGTTGATTTCTAGTTTAGAGGTGATGGATGGTGGGGGAAGTAATAGAGGCAGGCTGCGGTAAACGGGGGGGCTTCGTTTGGGGGAAGCTGGGGTGGCGGGCAGGGGTGCTGCGAGGGTGCATGTAGAGGCCGGATGGGAGGGTGTGCCGCAGTGCTCACAATTTAGAGAGGCACACGCTGCGAAAACTCTGCAGTACAGTTCTAGGTCGAGTGTTCCCCAGTATATTCCCTGGTTGAACTGCTGCACACGACCGGCGGATTCGGATGTGAATAGGAAGTGGTAGGTGTATAACCCATTACCGCCGAACCGCAAGGCTAGGTTGAGTATAAGCGCCATGTAGTCATCCAACTCGGCCCTGCGGTCGGGGAAAACAGAGCAGATGATATCATGGTATAGGGAAAAAGAGTAGGCAAATTCGGTTGTGGTGAGTTCCTTGGATCGGGTGGGGAGTGGCTGTTTGAGTTCGATGGGTCCGAAAGCGGTGATTAATTCCCTCTGGATATGGGGATTGCAGGTGGATGGATGAATGAGTTGGGCAAGGTCGATGTAGTTACCTGCGAGAATCTGTTGTCTGAGCGTATGTGGCACGGGGGATGGTCGGGCGTATGCTAAAGGCCGTGCTGGGGGTAGTGCTGTGGCTAATGTAAAGCTGGTGGGTGGAGGAAGATGAGTCGGAAGGAAGCTGGGGTTGGTTGCTGGTGGACCTGTGGAAAAAGGGGGTGCATTTAAAAAGGGATGGTTAGTTACGTATGGGTTATGGGGAGGGTAGGGGAAGAGAGGGGGGAAAGCGGAGACAGGAGGAAACGCAGAGTTTTGGCTGTTGGTTCCGCCGTAGAATCCTGCTGTTGGAGCATTCTGTGCGGCTAAGGTAGCCGGTGTTGAGTTGGAAGGAAAGGCAGGAGCGAGGGAAGAGGGAAAGATGCTGGGATGAAACAATGCATGTGCGTGGGTTGGAAGTGCAGAATGGGGAAAAAAGACTGCAGGGTGAGGTATCCCTGATGCAGAGAGAGTATGGGGGGGGTGCGATACGACCTGGCCCTCTGGAGGGGCTGGTGTGTGTGACTGGGCTTGTCTGGCCGCGTTGTGCGTCATGACGTCATCGATTGTGCGCCTGCCGCTGCGCGGGGAACCCGGAAGTGCTCTGGTGGCTCGGCGATCGAAGGAGGTGTGGTGCTGAGCGTCCGTGAGTAGTTTGAAAAGTTTTGCTTTTCTGTCGGACTGGTGGAAATGGATATTGAGCTGGGTGAGTGCGTTCTTCAGTCGAGCGACTGTCCACTCGGAAATGCTGGATGTATGGGGGGGCATTGGAGCATTGGCGTGGAGGAGGAGGGTCGCTCTGGTTTTGGCCGTTGTTCGAGCGGCTGGATCTCGAGCGGGTGGAAGAGCGGCATTGTGGAGGGACGATGTCCCTCGGATGCCGGAGTCGGGATCTCCCCCTGGGGTTGTTGGACGGCGAAGGACCGACGACTTCGGAATTGTCCGAGGATAGATGTCGGGAGCCGCGGGGGTCGTGGATGGTAGATCTCAGCCGAGTTTGCTGGCGGTGAGAGATAATGGGAGACGGTGCCATCTCCGGGACTTCAGGAGAATCGTCTTCGAAGAGGTCATTGTCAGAAAGAGTGAGGGAGATCTCCAGGTCCATGTTGTGAAATACGTGGTCTCGGCTCGGGAATCGCACATCATGAGAGAACGGAGTCGAAGAGGAAGTGAACAGGTTCGTTGAGCTTAAATACTTGTGCTGATGCTATGAGCTGTTAAACGATTCAGCATACTAACACACAGTACCTTCACCGCATACTGTAAAACATTTCAGGTCAGTTAAACTTGGAAATGAAAATTCACCTACTGCCTTGAAAATGCAAGTTAACTCAACTTGAAGATTGCATTCGATTCATACCGATGACATACCGTATATACTGAGGATAACACACAAGTGCGTTGGAACAGAATGATTTGCATAAAGTCTGGACATCATTTGGACCCGTTTCTTTGATAATTCGTTCTGTCAAGGGTCATTTTATCCTAATCTCGGAAGACGTCATGGTTGCAAATCAGCCTACATATAAACTGCCGTGAACACAACAGATTTACTATCAACCCTTGACGCCCGGTCACAAGTAAACAAACAGATAAGATTAAGAAAGACAACTAAGACACTTAATGAAGAAGACAGCTGAGAAAGCTTGTGTGAAGATTGGTTCATAGGACACAGACTTTATGGAACCAGCTGCTTAGATTACAGTGGCTGAACAAAAACATTATTTAAGTTTTTCCAACACTAGTTAAAACAGAATTGTTTTAACTTATCAGTTCAAGAAAATGTCCTTACCGAGTCGAACTAACACATTTCTGCATTATTGTAACTCAGTTTTATGTTAAAATAACTTAACCATGTGTATACAACTGACTATTTCAAGTTAAGAGGATTTAAATTCCAAATTATTTTCAACTTACATTTAAATGTTAACGACTGATAATTGCAAGTTTGCTTGCTTTATCAAAAAATCACCCAGAATTCCTACTTTCACAGACCGACACAGACTGACAGAAGGTGGGCTTGTACAGTGACAAATGTGCGATAATTACATCAGATACTGACACACCTTAAACATTCCTCTACATAAAAACACTTCCTCACTTCCTGCTGCTACTGCCGACCCCCCTTAACTCCGTCAGTCCCTTCTGTCTCACACACACACGTGCGATCGTCTCCTTACAGGATCAAACATGACAATATCAAAATGCATATTATTTTAACACATGGGCCCCTCATGTTGACAACTAGTGTTGAGGTAAGAGGGACAGATGGGCAGTGGTTGTATGAGGCACAATATGAGATAATGAATACAGGCTAATAACACTCAAAAAGCAGATGAGTGGGAATAATGGGAAAAGAGAAAGATTGATACAGGTCGGGTGTGGTTGTGCAGAGGCAAAATGTTGGATATTGAGAATTTCATACAATACACTAAAACTTCCACATCTATAAGATTTCTAAACAAAAATTATTGTTTTCGTTATGACAGTTAGTGCCTCAAAAAAGGTTTTACATGTTTTCAGTCAGGAACACTCTTGTCATAGATTTTTATCTATTTATTGCAACAAATGAAAATACAGTTATACTTGGCACTGGTGGCTATGGTCTTAAAATGCTCCCTGGATTAGCCAAGTAGCTAGTAAGCCAAAACAGGGAGAACCATGCATAAACCCCCGAAACAACGGAACCCAAACGCCAATTCTGGTACAACATCCATGCTAAGCATCACCCGGACTATGAAAAATCAACATGTAGATAGTTACTTTATTAATTTATTTAATATTTTCGTTGCAGCAGCATTTATACATACAGGTAAGCAATAAAAATAGCCGACTGATGCGGAAGGAGTGAGAAGTATATTGCTGAGGAGGGGAGTACACATCGTTTGCTGAGGAGACGGAGTCGGGTTGTGAACTAAGGGCTTGACATGGCTTTTCCTTTGTTGGTCAGAAACAAGGGTTCGTCTTGCCTCGCACCAGGACGTCGTTGCAGGTACCGGGTTATAGATGATAGACAGGACAGGACTGTTGGTTAGTGAGATAACAGTCAAACCTTTACCATCACTGTCAGTTGTTGGATGTTTAAGTTAGATGACTTAATGTAAACAGTCAATGGTGAGATCAGAAATTGTAAGATGATGCAAGGGATCGAAGAGTCATGATTTTGTTTGATTTAATTTGCATTATTTATCAATCATTTTCTCCAGTAGAGAAAAGAGCCTGTCCATTCTTTCCCTGCTCTCCTGCGCTCTTCTCTCCTCTGCCTCCCTCTGCAACCTCATATCTTCTCTCATCAGCTCATCCTTTTGCTCTCCCTTTCTCTTTCCTTTTCTTGTCTGGCTTGGCCCTGTCTGATCTCATCCATGAGGACAAACCACGGCCAAGTTGCAGCAGTGGGTTTCCCACTCACTCCCTCTCCTGACCCTGGATACTTGCAATCCTAAGGCAGAGGACAATCAACAACAGCAGCGAAATTAATGTCGGCAAACGTGTTAATTAACTTGTAGTAACTCATATGCACATACTTTATACTTTTTCTTGTCCCATTTGTTTTTTGCCTGCAAGGGACTCACCCTCCCCTGCAGGCAAATCTTTTCCAAAATTGTCCTAATCACATTGACAAAGTGATGAAAAGTTAAACAGTTATCAATAATGTTAACACAAGTATGCAAACTTAGAAAATTGACAATTTTTACACAGCAGAATATACACACAAATCATTTACATGGATGTCTTATTTTCAATTAAAAAAGAAAGAAAAAGGTGACAGACAACTGTCATCTGTGTGACAGCAACAATAACATCAGAAGTGTATTCTCTTCTACTGGTTGTCCTATTCGTAAAGGCTTTGTACAGGATGAGAGCTAATTCAACTGTAATATAAGATGAGAGCTAATGTAACCTTCAGTACAGGATGGTCAAAAGGAGATATTAGAAATGGACTAATAGCTTACTTCCAAGCAACGCTTGCTGAATGTTTGGCCCCGGTAAAGAGGCCATCGTTCTCCCCCCTCAGCTTAATAAACTGAGCCGTTTGCTCCTGGCTCCCTGTAACAAAACAAAATGTAGAGTTAGTTTTGTTTCACACCACAAAACAGAATTAGCAAAATACTCAAGTTCAGTTTATTCGTGTAGTTAATCTTAACGTTTGTAATGTTACTGGACTTAAAGTGATATTTCAGGTTCACAACCTGTCTACCTGAGCTCCTGTTGGTCCGTTTATGGACATAATATGAAGTATAAATCATCTGTAAAACCATCGCAATCTCATTAAGATATTAGTCAACCTCAGAGGTCAGAAAGTGAAATTACTTCCCAAGGCTAACTACGGTCGGATGCAGGCAGACGAGCTGCAGCTAATGTTAGTTAGATTTTGTCAGCTAACGTTACTAGCCTACTATTAACAAACATGATGTTATAAGCTCCCGGTAATAGAGAAGCTGCCAGTAACGTTTGTTAGCTTGTAAGCTACGAAAGTCACGAAACTTAACCGATTAGATGCCGGCAGACGAGCTGCCGGTAATAGCGCAGCGGCTAACGTTAGTTAGCTTGTCAGTTACGAATGTCGCGTAACTTAACTGATCACCTTAACACACATGTGATGTTATAAGATCGCTTATTTTGCTTTAACATTAGTATCGGTGACATTCGAGTGAGTTGAAACCCAATACTTACATTTAAAAGTGAATACTGCCGCTTCTCCGGCTCCCGCATCAATCGCCGCCATGTTGGTTCAAATAAAATTTTCATCGGCACGCAATGCATCTTGGGATATGGTGGGCCGCGAAGGCTACATCAGATGTGTCCTCCGAATCTGGGACCAGAAGGCTGCATTCGTTGGCTGCATTTGAAGGAGTCTTCAACAAACATGCAAATTGGGACAGCCTAGTCGCAGCGCTGTGACGCAACTGGTCTACGAATGCAGCCTTCGAAGGATGCAGACCCTGAATTAAGACACAGTTTATGGGACAGTGAATAGGAGGACATCTTGAGATTCGCTGCGGGCCATTGGCCAGACACCAGTCGGCAGGGTGGCCCGGATTGGGCCTCTGTTTCATGGAGCATTAGATTATTAATAGTGTGATTCGGTTTGTAACAGTTTTTACGTTTGTGTGATAATAAATCCATTTGATTTTAACTCGAACCAGCTGTTTTGTTTTGGAATCCGACGCCAAGCACATGGCTGCAGTGAGGGGGAGGGGGGTTTCTCTCTGTGTTCAAAAGTTATGGCCCTAACAAATGGTCCGCCTTGGCTGTGATTTCTGAGACCGATTAGAAATGATTCAATCGGCTGGCTGTCAGCTAGTTTACAGCTGGGGGTGTATGACTTCCATGTCCTGCATGAGCTAACGCAATGCTTCATTGAACAACCAGTTATTACTGTTACAGGTACCAGGATTGGAACCAAATAGCCAGATAATAGTTTCTGCAAACAGGACACATAAATGACACAGGGCAACTTCAGCGTCTGTTCATTTCGCCTCGCTCAGCAGAATTTCCATTTATTTACCATACTCAAAACATATGGTGCAGAATATATGGTAAAACACATTTTTGGGAAGGTTTTTGTACTGTCCCTGATAGATATGACTTACGTGCAGGGTTAGTGATAGTGACAGATGCTGCTCTTATTTTAGGCGTACTGTCACTTTAAGAACAATGAAGCGTGAGCTACGCGAGAGCACGGAGTTCACGTGAGATGTAGAAATACAGAGCGGGAATCAGAGGCTGCTGAGGACCGAACGTTAGCTTTTAGCATCCAGACTGAACTGAAGGGAAAGGCCTGAACAACGGGTCAGCGTAAGTAGCGGGAGAAGTTACTAATGAATGCTGAATCACCTTGTAATGGGGCTTGTTAACTGTTTACAGACATGGTGTTAAGTCGTATGTATCTGCCTCATTTAGAGGGGAGACGGAAGCTGCCGTGAGTTCCGTGTGTGTGGGTCCGAGCACACAGGCAGAGTACTGATATGGGAGTGAGTTCATTATTTTCTTTAACAATAATTGTGTTCCTGTGAAATAAATGCTATCTACATATCTCAGAGAGTTTAACAGCATGCGACTGATGCAGAGGTTCTTTGTTTCTGCTTAACAGGAGGAGGTCACTACTGTTGTTTTTCTATGTAGCTTTAGAAGATAGTGTTTCCAGTTGTATTGTAATTCTGAAGAGAGTGGGAAGCAGTTGTTTAATTTTGCTGTCAATTGATCTGTACCTTTTTAAAATTTGACCAATTAACGCTGTACTCCAAGAGTGCAGTCGGGGGAAATAAAAGACTCACATAAAATATAAATGTATCTTAGTGTCTGGTCTCATCTTTTTAATTAGGCTACACTACTTTTTTGAGAGACTGCTGGACTGAGAGGCATCGCAACTGATAGTGACTGTGTTATCTTGCTGCAGTAAGGACACTGAAGGGGACAGTTTGAAATGTCAGACGAGGAAGAGGGTGCGGCTGCTCCATGGGCCGGGCCCAGCCATCATGGAGACAACCAAGCTGCCTCCATGTCTGATGAAGGACAATGTACCCATTGGTACAACTGCAGTCACAGATTTTTGAACTGGGTAGAAAACATGATGCTGTAATGTAGTGTATTGCTAACCTGGGTGATGCTCAACCAAGGTCTATTGTTTACATTCCAAGGGAAAAACAAATGGCACCTTTTAGTGGTGAACCAGGGAAAGATGTTCACACTGTTGATGAGTTTATAGAAGAGGTGGAGCGGGCGATGAGAGCAAGGGGTCTACATATATATTTACAGACATCCATCTCCTAGCTACCTAGCCGCCAAAACAGTATCTTCATCTAACCAGACTCATTCAGCTTGGATTATTTCCTCACCCACCTTCAAACAGGACACAAATGACACAGGGCAACTTCAGCGTCTATTCATTTCGCCTCGCTCAGCAGAATGAGGAACATGGCATCGCAACGTTATGGTCGTAAATCGTTTTACTGTCGTAATGCCTGTCTAAAGCAAAATAAAGCACCACCCTGCCCCCTGCTGGCTACAGGATGGAATGTACACTCTATACAAAGTGAAGGCATGTCATTCACTATTAAAACTATTGCCAGAATATACCAGTGTGCTCACTGTATAAACATTGGCTGTACATAAAACAAAATACATTAATACACATGTGAAAACACATTGGTGGGCATCACATTACCATTATTTTATTTTTTGAACCGCTTCTTTATTTAACCTATTTCAAGTTTTTAATTTGACAGGCTGGATTGCAGTCCAATTTTACTATACAACAAAACAAAACTACATCAAATGTGGAGGGTGGAGGATGAATGAAGGAGTCTCAAAGCCAGAGGAACGAAGCTGTTCTGAAGTCTGCTGGTATCTCTTTCCATACTGCAGCAGAGTGAACAAGTTGAGGCTGGCTGGGTTTTGTCTTTTAATATCCTTTGAGCTCTTCACAGGCTCCTCACTGCTCAGTAGATGGTGCCAGTGATGTTCTGGGTGGTTTTAATCCCCCGCTGTAGAGCCCTCCTGTCCTGTGCCTTAAACATCCCATAACAGTTTGTAATGTTTGCAGTCAGGATGCTGTCTATCACTCCTCTGTTAAAAGCTGTTTATGAGCTTTCTTCACCAGGCTGGAGATGTGTGAGGAGGACCACGTCAGGTTGTTTGTGATGCCGATTACCAGGAACTTAAAGCTGCTAACTTGCTCCACCTCAGCTCCATTGATGTAGACAGGGGTGTGAGTCTTCTCCTCCTTTTTTCTAAAATCAACAATCGGCTCCTTGGTTTTCCTGACGTTGAGCAGCAGGTTGTTCTCTGAGCTCCACTCTGCACGGTTGTTGATTTCCTCTC
Source organism: Anarhichas minor (assembly GCF_050575085.1). Classification (NCBI taxonomy): domain Eukaryota; kingdom Metazoa; phylum Chordata; class Actinopteri; order Perciformes; family Anarhichadidae; genus Anarhichas; species Anarhichas minor. The sequence continues at coordinate 5,716,509 of NW_027466517.1, read as the reverse complement.
TGTATGAAGTCTCATTGTTTGTAATCCGGCCGATGATAGTAGTGTTCTCATCATGTTTAGAGTAGCAGTCGTGGGTGTACACTTTGTGTCTCTTTGTAGTTGTTTAATATATATCTGTAGTAATTTTGAGTCTATTTGCCGCTATTTTTTTAATCTCTTTGTAGTCTCTTTGTGTAGGTGTATGTTTCTTTCTGGTTGGTAGCGTCCCTTTGACATTTTGTAGGTGAAGGCCTTAGGGGCCCCTGACTTTATCAGCCCCTGGGCCGTTGCCCGGTAGGCCCTTTCAGTTATCCACCATAAAAATATATTCAAGACTGAGGGCCACAGGCGATGGCAACAGCACAAACTTCAAATGTTGTTTTAAGTACTTAAAGATTGATTCCTCTGTTGTAAGGCCTAGCCTCTTTCAACCTGCAGTTGCTTTACTGACTACAGGTCATTCGCTTTCAGGGTGCATTGATACTTACAGTACAATCCATTCATCATTCTGCTCTCACAGTACTTCCTGTGCCACTGGCTACCTCACAGCTAAATAGACCCGGCCCTGTGCTTACCAGCGAGCAGACTGTTCTTTTATCCTATTTTCTTTCTTCAAATTGAACAGACTTTTAATTTATCTTCCAGATGTTGCCTTAAAGTCAGCAGTTCTCCTTGACCTCACAGTGGAAACTGCAAGCTGGTAGCATGGTGATGTGTAGCCCTCTAAGAGACTGCAGGAAGCACAGTAATGAGGGCTGAAATGAGAGGGAGAGAAATCTTTGTCAGTGATTTAAAAACTAGTTGTTACAGGGGAGGCAGTCACAATTCAAAAGACGGCATACACACAAGCAAGCAGGACATACACGGATGGAGAAAGCTGGAGCAGCAAAAGTGAGTCAGTGGTTGTAATGGATGAACATGACAGACTGTCTTAAAACAGCTATTTTGACTCAAACACATATGGTGTGTATTATATACTAACGTTTGTGATATAACAATAATAAATTTATTTTAACCGTACACAGAATCCATGTCTCTCCAACACCCAACTCCTGAGCTGGTTCTGAAACAGTGTTTGTATTGCTTCATTCAAATTTCGACCCTCAGTTGAGTGTAATGCTCCATTACTGTCAAATTGTCCTGAACATGTATTGAGTGAACATGTTAAAGAGCAATTGAGCGAAAATACTCTTTGTTGTAATTACATGTGGGCAATATATGGGATTTCTGACAGCTACTGTAAACCTGCAGGAAAGAAGATAGAGCTGAGGATGACTGCCATGTATCAAGCTCCTCCTCAACTCTTATTTTTTCTTGTGTATATTTTCTTGTTTTTTATTTAACCACAACATGTACACAGCACAAGCGAGCCCTATCACACAATATGATAGACAACTTCTGCACATCAGATTGTTGGTAAACAGTAATTTTTCACCACAACCACTAACAGTGGGGAATTTCCATGACTTGGATAACCTGTAATAAAGAGGAGACAAATGAAACAAGGGCTGGGGTCAGTGTGCGAAATACTGGTGGTCCGAGAAAGAGAAACCTTGATTGACACTTCAGACCCCCTGAAAGTCTCAGTAGCAAACTTTCAGGGGGTTTCTAGAAGCATAAGACAATTCTTTGTCACTTGTCAATAAAATGTTTTTTAAAAGCTTACTCAAGCCCAGCAGTTTGCATTATTCAAACTGCAAAAAATGTATTCACAAATAAGAATGAGAGAGACAATTTTCAACCGTAAATGACAGCCAGAGCCGCAACAGGATGCGCAACGCGAGCATGTCTTCACATCGGTTTTGTGGATCTAATTGGACGAATGGGATCCGGTGCCTTTTGTGAGGCCCTGGATTAAAGCAGGACATTGAAGCGCGAGATTGCATTGTTTATCGTACAATGCAGACACAGCGCTGATGTAAAATCGATAACTCACCCCCAGGCCTTCTAGGTTGTATGCCTCTTTCCAGTGAAGGTCATTTTCAGATCTATATTTGATCAGTCTTTTGATGACTCCGTCTGTCCATGTTAAATGAGAGACATTTCATATACGTCAGTACACTGGCACACGTTATTTCACTCGTAGCATACTGAAAAATTAATACGCAACAGTTTGACCCTATTTGGGTGACATGGTTGTTAAAATGATCAGCTAAAATGAAAGCCACGTGTACGCCTGCACTTTTGTGACCATAGTGACTTGATCTGTAATGAACAAACGTTATTTAACCAAGGTCCGATGAATAACAGATGCTGTACAACACACTCATAAAGAATGTGCCGTTATGACACGATTAAACGGGTTGTGGATGGAATTAAACGTAAGCACGAGTGTAACGTTAGATTTCAAACCATAAATTGACATTAAATATCTTACACTTGTGTTGTTTCTCCGCCATGTCATTCAAATGTGTCAAATGTAGATTGAAGGCGGATTCGGCGGACCGTTAGCTTTTTATGCTGCACTTCCTTGAAGGCTGCTCTTGAGCCTTTCTCAATATGCGTACTTCTGAACTCGTGGACTTTTGAAACGTCATCAGGCTCAGCCCAAGTACTGTTCCAATTCAAAGTTCACATCAAGCCAAGCACGCACCAAATGCCAGGATGTGGCTCGCTCCGCCCATTTTACCAGGTATGCATCGGTGGTGACTTGTCTGTACTTGGGACAGCCAAATATCCCAGAATGCATTTCACTCCAGCAAGCGGAAACAATGGCGGAGGAGAAATCCCACAACTGTAAGTTGAAACTTCTAAATAATACTGTTGTTAAGTCACGGAAAGTAATTTTAGGATGTTTTTAGGCGAGAAGTTTGTTGTTGTAGCATCAAATCTGTAGTCTGTTTGTCAAGATTCAGCCGATTAAAAAAAATTAGCTCCGGCGATTTCGGCGATGTGAGGTGTTGCTAGCGGGACGGACCGGTAATAAACCAGCGCCGGGGGCTCAGCGCTCATGTTACCCGCCTGGAGCAGCCTGATCTCGGCAAGTCTTTTTGAAATTTGCCGCTGGTATTGACGTCTCCGTTGTACGGTTAAACATAAGCTATAATTGGGTTTGGTTGAATCTAACTAATAGTATTTTGGTCTCAATAGTCTATTGTTTGTTTACAGGTAACGTTAAATCAGTTTTATTATTAAAATGTAATATTAATTTAATAACGTTGACCTAGAGCGCTGTCTTTTAACTTTTGACCGACTTGTTAGCTCGTCTTTATCCATATTATACAGACTGGTTATGCTGTCTATCATTGTCCATTATAACTAACATTTAAGCAATATTTTAATTAAGGGACAACTGAGGAAACCCGGGCCCTAATTGACTGGAGGGCGGCCAACGAGAGCCTTTTTACAGGCCGGCGCTACTCCTGTAAAACTGGATGGGAGTGAGTATTGATTTTGAGTGCTTTTCTCATTGCGTGTAGGCCTATGTCTAGGGAAGGGTTGTAGACTTGTGCAGTCTCAATCTGAAATATTTAATATCTTATTGAAGTGGGTTAGGGTTGGACCCGTGTCACTGTTGTTTTATGTTTTGCCCAGGGACTTTGTTACCACAGCAGGCCTGGGGGTAACCGTAAAACAGGCCAGTAAGAAGTGGAACAACCTGAAGAACAAGTACAAGGTAATCTCTGCTTTGTATTATATTTAAATATAATATGATTCCCCGAAAAGAGTAATTTGCCAGGCCAATTGTGACACCTAACACAGACAACAGGGATGCAGTGAGTGTTCTTTGGGACTGTGAATACATTCAAACAGTCAGCTTCACAGTGTAGTAAGTAATACCCTACTTTCAGTCCCTCCAATGGGCAGAGGGGTGGAGGCCGGTAGTGTGACTGCTGCCACCTGGCAGTGGTACTCGGTCATGGATGCTGCACTCCAGGGGCAGCACTCAATCAGTCCGCCCCTGGTAGTTGCTGCTAACCTGACTGCCACTACAGGTGGCAGTGTCAGTGCACCGGCCTCTGCCCCTTCTGAGGAAGATGCAAGGGGTGCCAACCAGCCCACCAGGAAGAGGACCAGGGACAGTGAGGGT